>NW_004443978.1:5772428-5773709 GCF_000243295.1 Trichechus manatus latirostris | reverse complement strand
CCCACCCCTGTAACCATCAAAGAATGTTTTCTTCTGTGTTTAAACCTTGTCTTGAGTTCTTATAATAGTGGTCTTATACAATATTTGTCCTTCTGTGACTGAATAAATTCACCCAGCATAATAAGTTCCAGCTTCCACCATGTTATACGATGTTTCGCGGCTTCATCATTTTTCTTTACCATTGCATAGTATTCCATTTTGTGGATGTACCATAATCTGTTTATCCATCGTCCGTTGATGAGCACCTAGGTTGTTTCCATCTTTTTGCTATTGTGAACAGTGCTATAATTAACATGGGTGTGCGTATATCTATTCGTGTGATGGCTCTTATTTCTCTAGGATATATTCCAAGGAGCGGGATAGCTGGATAGTATGGTGCTTCTATTTCTAGATTTTTAAGGAAGTGCCAAATCAATTTCCAAACTGGTTGTACCATTTTATATTCCCACCAACAGAGTAAAGTGTTCCAGTTTCTCCACAACCTCTCCAGCACTTATTATTTTGTGTTTTTTGAGTTAAGGCTAGCCTTGCTGGGGCGAGATGATATCTCATTGTAGTTTTGATCTGCATTTCCCTAATGGCTAATGATCGAGAGCATTTCTTCATGTGTCTGTTAGCCGCCTGAATATCTTCTTTGGTGAAATGCCTGTTCATATCCTTTGCCCATTTTTTAATTGGGTTATTTGTCTTTTTGTTGTTGAGGTTTTGCAGTATCTTGTAGATTTTAGAGATTAGATACTGATCATATTTGTCATAGCCAAAATTTTTTTCCCAGTCTGTAGGTTGTCTTTTGACTCTTTTGGTGAAGTCTTTTGATGAGCATAATAAGTGTTTGATTTTTAGGAGCTCCCATTTATCTAGTCTCTCTTCTGGTGCTTGTGCATTGTTACTTATGGTTCGTATTATGTTTATCCCATAAGTTAGAGCTCTTAGTTGACCCTATTTTTTCATCTATGATCTTTATTGTTTTTGATTTTATATGTAAGTTTTTGATCCATTTTGAGTTAGTTTTTGTGCATGGTGTGAGGTATAGGTCTTGTTTCAGTTTTTTGCAGTTGGATATCCAGTTATGCCAGCACCATTTGTTAAAGAGACTGTCTTTTCCCCAATTAATGGAATTTGGGCCTTTGTGAAATGTTAGCTGCTTATAGGTGGATGAGCTTATATCTGGATTCTCAGTTCTGTTCCATTGGTCTATGTATCTGTTGTTGTACCAGTACCAGGCTGTCTTGACTACCATTGCAGTATAATAGGTTCTAAAATCAGGTAGTGTAAGGCCTC
>NW_004443978.1:5747030-5770615 GCF_000243295.1 Trichechus manatus latirostris | reverse complement strand
ATTTTTTTTCCTTGCTTTTTGTGTTGTTGATTTCCACCTTTATGGCTTTATGGTCAGAAAAGATGCTTTGTAATATTTCGATGCTTTGGATTTTGTTAAGTCTTGCTTTATGGCCTAATATGTGGTCTATTCTGGAGAATGTTCCATGTGTGTTAGAAAAGAAACTATACTCGGTTGCTGTTGGGGGGAATGTTCAGTATATGTCTATGAGATCAAGTTGGTCGATTGTAGCATTTAGCTCTTCTGTGTCTTTGTTGAGCTTTCTGGATGTTCTGTCCTTCACCGAAAGTGGTGTGTTGAAGTCACCTACTACTATTGTGGAGCTGTCCATCTCTCTTTTCAGTGCTGTTAGAGTTTGTTTTATGTATTTTGGAGCCCTGTAGTTGGGTGGATAAATATTTATTAATGTTATGTCCTCCTAGTGTATTGGCCCTTTAATCATTATATAGTGCCCTTCCTTATCCTTTGTGGTGGATTTTACATTAAAGTCTATTTTATTGGAGATTAATATTGCCTCTTCTGCTCTTTTTTGAGTGTTGTTTGCTTGAGATATTTTTTTTTTCCCATGCTTTGAGCTTTAGCTTGTTTGTGTGTTTAAGTCTAAGGTGTGTCTCTTGTAGGCAGCATATAGACGGATCATGCTTTTTACCCAATCTGACACTCTCCGTCTCTTTATTGGTGCATTAAGTCCATTTACATTCAGCATAATTATTGATAGGTATGAGTTTAGTGCTGTCATTCTGATGTCTCTTTTTTTGTGTTGTTCACAGTTTCTTTGTTCTTAATTTTCTGTGCTGAGTCGTTTTTCTTTATGTATTTTTTTTTCATCTGTTTCATGGTTGTAGATTTTGTGTTTGCTGGGCCTTTTATATTTTTCTACTTTTTTATTTTGATTTGTAAGATTGTTAAATTCCTTTGTGGTTAGTTAATATTTACCTCTATTTTTCTAAGTTTATACCAGTCTTTTATTTCTTTATATCACCTTGACTTCTCCCCATATGAAAAATCTATGTCTGTATTTTTTAAGTCCCTCTTTTTTGTTTTAATGTTGTCCTTTTTTACATATTGATATCTCTGTTTCCCTATTTTCAATGTTTTAGCTTTGATGTATTTTCAACTTCCCTATCTGAGTCAGTATCTAGTTGCTCTGTCCTGTGTTCTAGTCTTGTGTTGTTATCTGATTTTATTGATTATCTAACCATAGGATTCCCTTTAGTATTTCTTGTAAGTTTGGTTTGGTTTTTGCAAATTCCCTAAACTTCTGTTTATCTGGAAATACCCTAATTTCGCCATCATATTTGAGAGACAGTTTTGCTGGATATACAATTCTTGGCTGACAATTATTTTCTTTCAAGGCTTTATATATGTCATCCCATTGCCTACTTGCCTGCATGGTTTCTGCTGAGTAGTGCGAGCTTATTCTAACTGACTCTCCTTTGTAGATGACTTTTCTTTTATCCCTAGCTGCTCTTAAAATTCTCTCTGTAGATTTGGTTTTGGTAAGTTTGATTATAATATGTCTTGGTGACTTTCTTTTGGGATTTACCCTATGTGGGGTTCAATAAGCATCTTGGATAGATATCTTCTCATCTTTCATGATATCAGGGAAGATTTCTGTCAACAAATCTTCAACAATTTTCTCTGTATTTTCTCTTATCCCCCCCGTTCTGGTACTCCAGTCACTCGTAGGTTATTCCTCTTGATAGAGTCCCACATAACTCTTAGAATTTCTTCATTTTTTAAAATTCTTTTGTCTGATTTTTCCTCAGATAAGTTGGCATCAAGTGCTTCATCTTCAATGTCACTAATTCTAACTTCTACTGCCTCAATTCTGCTCCAATGACTTTCTATTGAGTTGTATTATTCTGAAATTTTATTGTTAATCTTCTGGATTTCTGATTGCTGTCTATGGATTCTTGCAGCCTATTAAATTTGTCATTATGTTCTTGAATAACTTTTTAAAATTCCTCTACTACTTTGTCCATATGTTCTTTGGTAGTTTCTGCATTTTGAGAATTTCCTTTCCAATTTCTAGAAGAGTTCTGTATATTAATCTTTTGTATTCTGCTTCTGGTAATTCCAAGAAATTCTTTTCCTCCAGAGAATTTATGGTTTCTTTATTTTAAGAGCTTGCTGAAGCCATCATGGACTGTCTCTTTATGTGATTTGATATTGATTGTTGTCTCTGAGCCATCAATAAATTATTATAATTTTATATTTGTTTAGTGAGTCCTAGCTTCTTGTTTTGATCTGCCCAAATAGGCTGCTCTTGTGTGCTAGTTTGATTATTGGCGCCTTTGAAGTTCTAACATCCTGTCACCAGGTAGTTAGTTTTGTTACTAAATAGGTGCAAACAGGAGTCTGTTAAATTTTCCCATATGGGTTCAGCTCAGGTGTCCAGGCAGTTGGTCACCAAGTGTGTGGTGCAGGCTCTCTCCTACAGTCTTAGAGAGGCATGGGTGATTGGTGTAGGCACAGGTATCTGGCTGTAGTAGGGGGTCACATGCTGAGCCAGGCTGTGGGCTGACGGTTACCCCTAAGAGTATGAGAGGGAAGCGTGTCCCTATTCCCTAGGGAGAGTAGGTAGGTGAGTTTTGCAGCCCAACTATGAACACCCTACTCTGTTGGCTGTAAAGACTCGAGCGCACCACTTATTCTTGGATCCCTGTAGCAGGTGACTAGGTGGCTTAGGTAGAGCCACCAGTCTTCAAGCCCCTGGTGCAGACCGGTAAATGTGCCTGCTCAAAGGGCAGGGCTGTGTCAAGGGTCACAAACCTGCCACTTCGCAGCTGAAACAGTTGAAGTTAGAATTCAGATGTTTACCCTGTTGTACTGTGGAAATGAGGGCTTACACTGTTGAGATGGGTCCCCACAACTCTATACAGGGGTGTAAGGCACTCAAAGTCTGTGGACCCCTTATGCCTGTGCCTAGCAAAGGAGCTGTGCCGACCCTGCGTTCCTGGCTTAGGGGAGCCAGTAGCTTATTTGTTCCCTCTCCAACGCCTGGAGAATGGGTCAGGGCACCTTTTGGGATCTACCTCTGGCCCGGGGGGACTCAGACTTCAGAAGTCCGGACCAGTGCAGAGCGGTGAGGGAGGAGGTAAAAGGGAGAGAGGTTTTTCCCAATGGCCTTTTTTTTTTCTCTTTAAATCCCCGTGAAAGGCTGCATGCAGGTACTTATCTTTAGTCACTTGGGAGCTACTTTTCACTGGTTTGGAGTGTCTGAGCAGAATCTCTGCTGCTGGATCTCTCTTGATGTGGAAACTGCCTCCCGAGTACATGCACGGAGCTGTTGCCTGCTTCACTGCATACCTCGGAGCCAGTCGGGTCTGAAGAGCTGGAACCGGGTCTGGTCTGGCACTTCTTGCTTCTTCAGAACCGTCCCCGTCTCCCTCTCCCCCCACCACTCAGTCCGATTCTTCAACTTTACCTTGTTCAGGGCTCCTAGATATTCATATACAATCAAATCACTTGTTTTTCTAGGTCTTTGTTGTAAGAGGGATATAGCAAGCCATCTGACTACTCTGCCATCTTGGCCCCGTCTCAGGTTGACAATTTTTTTTTTATTCAATATTTTATATATGTCACCCAGTTGTCTTCTGGCCTCTAGAGTTTCTTGGGAGAAATCCACACTGATTTTGATGAAGGTCCCTTGGTATGCTTTATTGTGTTTTTCTCTTGCTGCCTTCAAAATTCTCTTCTTTTGAGGAATGTTACTGGAATGTGGTGTGGGGTTGATCTTTTTGTGTTTCTTCTAATTGGAATTTGTGTAGCTTTTTGTATTTGCTGGCTTGGTTCTCTGTGCAGGTCTGGGAAATTCTCTATGATTATCTATTGGAAAATTCTTTCTATGCCTTTGTTATTGTCATGGTGCTCTGGAATTACAATAATTCTAATGTTAGATTTCTCAGTTGAATCCTGTATTTCCATTTGACTTTGTTTGCATTTCTTTGTTCTTTTCTCTTGTTTCTTTTGAGACTTGATAAGTTCACTGATTCTGTCTTCTGGTTTACTTTGTCTTCTCTCAGTTCAACTCTATTGTTGAGTGTTTCTCTTGCATGTTCTAATTTAGTTGCTTTATTTTTCATTTACAGTAATTCTGTTTGCTTTTTTTTCTTTACATTTTCAATTTCCTTATTGAGTTTCTCATTTTGTTCCTTAATTTGTTTCCAGATCTCTCTTAGTATTTTTCTGTATGCTTTTTCTTTCTTTAAGCATATTTAGCGTTGTTGCCTGAAATTTTTCTATTTTTTCCATTAACCTGGTCTCCATAGGTGAAATTTCCTCTTCTTCATGTATTCCTTTTGATTGGTCCTTCTTCTCTTGTGATTTTGTGTGTTTTACTAATTTTTGTTGAACTTGAATCATTTTCATATCTTCTAAAAATATTTTAATTTCTAAGTTTTCTGATTTATAGGGTAATTATACTTGTTATATTTAGCTCCATTATCTTCTTCTAGAGAACACTCTAGTCCTTAGTTTTTTCAGCATTGAGTTAGGAGTTATGCTTGTGGGATTTATCTCAGTGCTTAAGTCTCTGGGTGCTTATTCTGGCTGGTTCTTCCTGAGGTGGCTGACTTTGCTGATGTGTCTTCTGAGGTCATGATGAGCTGAGTTCTTCAGGTGTCAGAGACTAGGATCTCCTAGCCTCCTGTGCCACCCCTGCTCCTCCTCTCCTCACCTCTAGACTCACCTCGAAACACCAACACTTCAGCTGCCTTTCATAGTTCTGAGGTCTCAGTCTGGGCTTGTTTTTATTTATTGTTCAGTGGGTTAGTTGCTGGGGGATAAACAGCACTGAATACGCACTTTGCCATCTTGCCCCACTGCCTCCTCTCCTTTTTCTTTCTCTTTAAAATTGACCATTTCTGTGTACCTTACCTTCTGAACTATCATTCCTTTTTGACTGACAATGCAGCTGATGGAATATTTGCCTAAACTGTATTTAAAAACTGTGGTTCAAAGTTTGATAGTGCCTTAATCCAGCTAAGCGTGTGTATGTGTGTGTGTCTAGACAGCAATCAAGGGTGAGGTAATAGTGCAGATTTGGGGCACATGAGGTCCACGAAAGCAGGAACAATGTCCACTCACCATTGTACTCCAGAGTCTCACTTGTGCCTGGGATAGAGCTAAAGGAGTGAATGATTAAATTACTGTAGCAGAAACAAGAGGATTTTTTTTTATAATGTAGACATTTACCATCCCAGAATTCATACCCATTGGGAGCTCCTTCTGTTGTTTATATAGGTTCAGACATCCTGAGAGGGCAGAATTTGAATAAAAGCAGGTGTTGGGGCCTCAAGGTAATACTCTCTGTAAACTTTCTCTGTTTTAATAAGAGATATAACATAAGTCAGAGCCCTGGTGGCACAGTGGTTAAGCTTCTGGCTGCTAACCGAAAGGTCAGCAGTTCAAATCCACCAGCTGCTCCTTGGAGGTCCTATGGGGCAGTTCAACTCTGTTCTATAGAGTTTCTATGCGTCCGAATCGACTCAGCAGCAATGGGTTTGGTACGGGGTTTTATAACATACACCATTCTTTGTCAGAAGTTCTCAACTGGGTGTTATTTTGTACTCCAGCGGACACTTGATAATGTCTAGAGACATTTTTGGTTGTTCTGAATGGGGATGCCATTGACATCTAGTGAATAGGGGCCAGGGATATGTCTAAACATCTTACTATGCATAGGACAGCTCCCCTAAACAAAGAATTATCAGCCTAAAGTGTCAATAGTGCCTAGGTTGAGAAATCCTGTTTTATGTATATAGATAGCCCAATTTGAGTCAGTGCACACCAATTGAATTTCTTGATTATTCAAGACAAATTATCCAGCTTGTGGATTATATAGATTTTTAAAATTTCTTAATTTTCTTTCTGGCTACATGACTTTATGTTATCGAGAGACCAGATTTATTTTTCATCAGGAAAATTTTGACTTCGTTTCTAGGTTCAAATGAATGTGTTATTTTCACATACCCATAGCAATCTCACTTCTGACAGAAGGATAAACTATCATATGAATTAAACAGAATGGACAGCTAGAAATAGACACTATTTTATTTAAGAATTTAACACAGTGTATAGGAAAAGGGGTATAAGCATATAGGATGAGTGGAGGAAGTTGTTTTCATTTTGGTACAGAGTTGGATGCTGTGAGCAGGACCCAAAGTAGCAGAAGTTTAGATAAGGTAGAAGCTTATTTGTCTCTCATGCAACAGTCCAGAGATGATTAAGCAACTCCATGGTATCAGGGCCCAGACATCTCCTATCTTGCTGTTTGCCATGCCCAGGGAGCTGCCCTTATCTGCATGGATGAACATGACCCACATCATGTCCACAACTTAACCAGCAAGAAGAGGAAGAGGGGATGGGGACAGTGTGTCCCATCCTTCTAAGGCACAACCCCTTACAACCCATTGGGCAGGATTTGGTCACATGGTCATATGTAACCGCAAGAGAGTTGGGGATAGTCTTCAGCTGGGTGGTCATAACTCAACTAAAGAGTTTATCATCATGGAAGAAGGGAAGAATGAATATTAGAAAACAGCTAGCATTTTTTGCCACAGTCCACCACTTTAGTCACCCAAATATTCATGTACACCCTTACTCCTCAGATAGAATAAGCTCAGCCCCTTCTTAAGAAAAAGAGCCCCAAAGTTCCATATAGCTCATGCATCCTGTGCAAAGTTTAAGATCTCTAGGTTACATTCAGTCCGCTCCATCCATTTTCCAGTGTTAGAATAGAAACAGAAAAATGGAAATAAAAACTCCCATTCAGAAAATTGAAAACATATTAGTCATGGCTATTGACTAGTCCATGGCTATTATGAAATCCTGTAAACACTCTCTGCCCTGGTAGGGCAGTAGGTTCTTTACTTTGCTATCTGGTAACTCCTAATTTTTTGCTCTTGGAAAAAATTTTTGGTCCATGGTCTTCTGATACCTCTGGCCTTGCCTTCTTGGATGGTCTTCTCTGTCCATTATCCAATGTGGTCACATATGTTGCGGGCATTAGAGAGTATGTTCTTCTGGGAATAATGACTTTCACAGTCTGCTTTATGCTGGTGCAGGTGCCAGGGCTTGCTTTAGAGGTTAGTAACAGGCTTTTGCAGGCAGGCATGTAGGACTTTTTAGTTTTTTTTTAAACATTATTTCTTAAAAGTACAGAATCTTCTGGTTTGGTCAAGGGTTCATTCTCTCAGGTAAATGGTAGCCATCTTGGGGTTTGGGTGGGAAGTCCATGCCCTTAATCTCATTTTGTCTCAAGACTGGCTTCCAGTGAATTCTTCATAGAAGGCATTTGGGAAGAAAAACAAAAAACAAAACTTGGAGTCACATTTTTTTTTTTTTTCCTGCTAAGTCTCCCTCTTCAGAGGCATTTCTTTGCACTGCTTAAGTTTAGGCTACAGAAACAGTTGGAATACATATGTGTGTGTGTGTGTATGTGTGTGTGTGTAGCCGTGGTGGCACAGTGGTTAAGAAATTGGCTGGCAACCAAAAGGGTGGCAGTTCAAATCCACCAGCTGCTCCTTAGAATCCCTATGGGGTGGTTCTACTCTTAATTTATATATATACATTTAAATGGATTTTTATATATATGTATTTAAATGTGTTTATATATATATATATAATATTTAAGCTCCATGAATTCCTTTATTACTAAACCCTCAATCAACTCACATTGCTAGCCCCAATTACAGAGAGCCCCTTTGCAAGACTGTATTTCCTTCTATCTCTGCTTGCAAGCTGACAAGTTCTGTTTTAAGTTTACCTCTTGCTTGCAGGACTTTGCTAAAAGTGACAATAAGCAAATAATACACATCAACCCTCTGACTTTTTGTTTTCAGATTTTCCTTCTGGATTTGTAGAGGAGCCTTGCAAGGATTTCATATGACAGTTATTCCGAGTGTCTTGTCACATCATAACCAAGTCCACCAGCTTTATGACTCTCACTGTGTATGTTCTTGCCTGACTGCTAACCTCACACCTGCAGGCACCAAACAGTTTCAAAAAGAATTTGCAGAAAACAGAGACCCCTCTAGTTCTTTTAAGAACGAAGAACTTTTTACACAGGGAATATGCTGGTTACAAAAATGTTGGTAGGGCTGCAGTGTGGACTCTAGGCTGAGTCTCTAAAAGTGACTCCCAGGCCGGTGTCACAGAGCTGGCCCACTAGAGGAGCTGATCCCTTAACTACTGTCAGGAAGTGGGAGCCAGGACGCTTCCACTGGAATGTTGATGTCAAGAACATACTTCCTTGGCTATGGTTCAGAAGGTGGGAAGCTCCACTGCCAACACTGCAATTGTCTCTTGACACTCATGCTGCTGGTAAACGGATACTGGAATTCTGCTACGTAAAAACCCAATGTCTCCCCAGCCTTGCTTACCAGTAGCATTGCCAAGAAGCAGGAAAATGGACTCCACCTCACTTCTGCTTTCCAAATACTGCTTGAGTACATCCAATTAGTGACAACCATTTCACATCCAGGATCCTCTCTGTAAGAGGGGCTGGAAAATGCAGTCTTCAGCTAGGTAGCTGTGTACTCAGCTAAAAAATTGACCACCATGGAGAAAAAGAGAGCAGTTATTAGGGAAAACTGTATCACAGAGGAAATATTTAATAAATAGTCTTGGGCAACTGTTTAACTCCTTGAAGAGAAAATTTATACCGTCACCTCACACCTGACCACAATATAAATTTGAGATGAATTTAAGAGTTGAATGTAAATACGAAATGACTGAAAAAACTAGAAAAAAAAAATGGAAGTGAATATTTGTCTGATCTTTGAATAGGAAAGAACATTGAAAGGATAAAGCCAATAAGAGACTCATGAAGAGAAAGAAAATTAGATTGTCTAACTATAATTAAAACCTCTTTAATTCCAAAAAGGAAAGGCTGATTTTAAGATTGAAAATTCTACAGCATATTTGACAAAAGATTAATCCTTAAAATATAGTCTCATATAATTTAATAAAAATCGCAGCATACCTCCCAAAGGACAAAATATGATAATTCACTAAGAAGAAACCACAGGTATTTAATAAATATTTTATACCATCTGGTCTCATTGGTAAATAAAATAAAACAAATCAAAATTTAAAAATTAAATAGCATTTTTGCCCGCCAATTATCATGAGAGAATGCAAATTAATCCAACAATTTTTGAAAGGCTTTTGATTGATGTGTACCAAAGAATGTTCATACTCTTTGAAAGAGTAATTTTATTTCTAGGAATATAGCCTAAGAAATGTTTTCCTAACTGCAGAAAATGTTTTCCTAACGGCAGAAAATGTTTTATGAACAATTATGTTCATTTCAGCACTATTTGAAATTGTGAATAATTGGCAACAACCTAATGTTCAACAATAGAGGAATAGTTTGGAAAACTACATTTCATTACGTTACAGAAAAATCCTGGAAATAAAATTAGATACAGTGTAAGATCACAGTGAACTATGAAGTATGCATAGAAATATACCCACATGTTTATAGTTGTCAGCTCTTGGTGGTGACATGTTGGCTATTTTTTTCTCTTTTATACTTTCTTTCCCAGATTCTCTGTGATGAACTGTGCTACTTTTATAATGAAGAACTTAAACCGATAGTTATGAGAAAAAGACTTAGGATAGCAGCCGCCTGTATCTGAATAACGCGAAAGCCATCATCTTCCTAATTAAATTGAGACGATTAGTTAAAAAAAAAGGTGGTTCTGATGGAATAAGAGAATCTGAAATTTTCTATTTCAAGAGACCTGGCATCTTGCCTTTCTAGAATCATGTGGAGGCAACAGTCATTACTGCTATTGCTGTAGACTTGGCCGTTTAGTCTCAACATTAATGACCTTATTTGTTTGGGGTTCATACTCGTGCAACAAATATTTATCTAGCTCCTACTAAGTATCTGTCCGTGGAAACAGCAGTCAAGAAATCAAATGACGTATTGCATAGGGGAAAAAATGCTGCAAAAGACCTGTAGGTATTTTTTTTCCCCTTTTATTGTATTTTAGGTGAAGGTTTGCAGAACAAATAGTTTCTCATTAAACAGTCAGTACACATATTGTTTTATGGCATTGGTTAACAACCCCACAACAGGTCAATCTTCTCCCTTCTCAACCTTTTTTTTTTTTTTTTGGTGAAACTATACATAGCCAAAGATACACCATTTTAAAAATTTCTACATGCACAGTTCAGTGACATCAATTATTTTCTTCCAGTTGTGCTGCTATTCTCACTTTAGATGAAGGTTTACAGAACAAAATAGTTTCTCATTAAACAGTTAGTATACATGTTGCCCTATGACAATGGTTAATAATCCCACTACATGTCAACACTGCCCTTACTCACACTTTTGGGTTCCCTATCACCAGTTTTCCTGCCCCCTTCTGCCTTCTAGTCCTTGTCCCTGGACTGCAGTGCCTCATTAGTCCCATTTTGTTTTATGGGGCTGTCCAATCCCTGGCTGAACGGTGAGCCTTGGGAGTGACTTCACCACTGAGCTAAAAGGGTGTCTGGGGACCATACTCTCAGGGTTTCTCCAATCTCTTTCAGGCCAGTAAATCTGGTCTTTTTTTTGTGTGCGAGAATTTTGCTCTACATCCTTCTCCAGCTCTGTCCAGAACCCTCTGCTGTGATCCTGGTCAGAGCAGTCAGTGGAGGTAGCCAGGCACCATCTAGCTGTAGTGGACTCAGTCTGGTAGAGGCCTTGGTAGCTGTGGTCCATTAGTCCTTTGGACTAATCTTTTCCTTGTATCCTGTTCTCTTCATTCTTCCCTGCTCCTGAAGGGGTGAGACCAGTGGAGTATCTTAGCTGGCTGCTCACAGGCTTTTAAGACCCCAGATGCTACTCACCAAGGTAGAATGTAGAACTTTGTCTTTATAAACTGTATTATGCCAACTGAGCTAGATGTTCCCTGAGACCATGGTGCCCACAGCCCTTTGCCCTGCAATTCAGTCCCTCAGGGAGTTTTGATGTGTCTATGGAGCTTCCATGACCTTTCCTGGTATAAGTTGTGCTGGTTTCCCCAGTATTGTGTACTGTCTCACCCTTCACCAAAGATACCACTTATCTATTGCTTATTTAGTATTCCCCCCCATCCCCCCTATCCATCTTAATCAACAAAGATCATTACACAAAAGATCTCCTTAAAGTTTTAAAGAGCAAATATGTCACTTTGATAACTAAGGTGAGCCTGACCTAAGCCGTGGTCTTTTCAATGGCCTCATATACATGTGAAAGCTGGACAATGAAAAAGAAAGACAGTAGAAGAGTTAATGCTTTCGAATTGTGATGTTGGCAAAGAAAACTGAATATACATGGAACAAACAAATCAGTCTTAAAAGAATTTGACCTGCTTACTTTGGATGTCATTAGGAGAGACCAATTGCTGGAAAAGGACATCATGTTTGGTAAAGAAGAGGGTCAGTGAACATAAGGGAAACCCTCAATGAGACACATTGGTATAATAGCCTCAACAATAGACTCAAACATACCAATGGCCATGAAGATGGCACAAGACCAGGCAATGTTTTGTTCAACAGAAGATCACCGTGAGTCGGAGACAACTCCACAGCAACTAACAATGACTAACCACTATGTACCTAGAACTATTCACAGAGGAAAAAAAGGAAAGTTCATTGAAATCATGCTTGGTTAAGTGAAGGGTCAACGAAAAGGAGGAAGACCCTCAACGAGATGGATTGACACAGTGGCTGAAACAATGGGTTCAAGCATAACAGTAATTGTGAAGTTGGTGCAGGACCAAGCAGTGCTTCGTTCTGTTGTACTATGAGTTGGAACTGACTCGACAGCACCTAACAACAACAACAACTGTTGGTTGTGTGTGTACATGTATGCCAAGGGCACTAAACTCCACAAGGTGGGCACCATGATCCCTTTTTCACAAAGACAGTAAATAACGGCCTGAGAGGAACCTGACTGAGGTCTCAGAGCTAACGTTGGGTGCAGTTTCCAAGTCTGTCCCCAGTCTTTCGATCACACCATGCTATGCTGTTTCCAGAGTAGTAAATTGACTATGTTCCATTTGGGTAAACATGCACATCACACCATGACTGATTTGCTTGTGGACTATGTCCCAGACTTGGCGTGTTGTCTGTGCTATGTCTCCCTCCTGCCTCTGAAGTACAAATATGCCAGCTCATCGAAACACCTAGATACCCAGGAGGGGCACGGAGCAGGCAGATTTTCTTGCAGTGCTCACTGGTCTGACAGGTTTGGTGCCCAGATCGTATCTAGGTCTTGAACCTCTCCTGAGGCAGGGCTGTTGACAGAAAGGTGTGGAGGAATAGCATATTTGTCAACGAAGTCACCTAAGGTGAGGAGAGCTCCCCTGACAGCTGGTTTCTGTGAGACTGAGAGACACGCTTTGAGCTGATCTCTCCACAAAGCGACCCAAGGGCCTGACTTTCTGGCTCTGCACTGGCTGACTCAGAAAATCATGAAGGTAGTAAAACATTTGGAAAGACTCAAACAACTCAGCCCTAGTGTGCCTCATCTGAAAAATTAGCATGCGGGGCTAGTGCAAAATAATTTCTAAGATTTCTTACAGTTCAAAGAGCTCATGATCTATCTACATAAGACTAGTAAAAGTATTCATAATTTAATGTAAACCTAGGATATAAAACTGTATTCCCAGGATGATCCCAAATATATTTTAAAATAAATTTTATTTGCATAGGAAATAGACTAGAAGAGAATTCTTAAGACTATTTATAGAGTGTGATTAAAGGTGATTAGAATTTTTTTCTTATTTCTCCCATGGGTCTGCATGAAGGAAATACTGGGTAGTATGAACAACATTCTCAATAGCATTTTAAAGCAAAAAATGCTGATGCAACACTGAAAGGTGGTTTCTTTTCCAGCTTACCAGGGAAGGCCACAGCACCACCCAGTGAGGACACTGACAATCTTTAAGATGTCTTTGACCTAAGAGAACATGAGCTTTGAGTAGACCACCAAGGTCTTTGGTGACAGTAAAACTCTAACTATGTCAAATACAATTAAATAAGACAGAGATATCTTTGTATGCGGAGCTGTGGGAAAATGTCCAAGAGATATTGAGTAAAAACGCAGCATGCATAGTATTATCCCACTTATGTAAAAATTATGTTAGTATACCCTTGGAGAAACACGTACAAAAATCATATGCCCAAGAGTAGTTACCTTTCACTTGCTAAATCATTTATTTATCCAATGCTTGATCCCTTAATGTACTATTTTTTAATCAGAAAAAAATATAAAATTAATATTTATAGTTTATGCTTTTCTTATCCTTTCCTGATGTTTCTGCTACACAGTAACACTAATAACTAAAACTTATTGAGCACTTTCTGTATGCAAACAGCATGTTAAGAGTTTTAGATGCATTTTCTCCTTTTGTTTTTACAGATGTAGGTAAATTTTTCCCATTTGTAAAATGAGAAAAATGAGGCTTAGTTTAAATAACAACCCTAACTTTTACCCATTCATTTGTTCAACACTTATTCTGCCATTCAATGAATATTTATGAATTTCCAGGTACTGTTTCGGGTTCTGTTGATACAGCAATGAACAAGTCAAAGCGCCATTTTAGTCAGGGAGACACACATCAGCCGGTGGATCAGTACATAATATACTTAGTGATCAGTTGGAATCCACTCGATGGCAGTGGGTTTGGTTAGTGATAAGTGCCTCGAGGGAAAATAAAGCCAAAGAAAGGGATGGAGAATAATGGGGGCCTGGGAGTGGGTTGCTATGAGTTGGAATGGACTCGAGGGCAATGGGTTTGGTTTTTTGGTTTTGGGGAGTGGGTTTAGAGACTGATGATTGTCTAATCAACATCCAGCTCCCCCCTTCTTTCTAAGCGTATAAAACCTGATTTTGTTAAGGTGACAAATTGCCCAGTGGAGGTGAGTCCCCATATCCTCAGAGGGAAAAACTGTGATTTGTTTAAGACAAGCAAGAGAATTCCATTCTCCCTTTTAGGGACTCTTTAGGGGTGGCCATGTAACAGATCAAGTCGAAGAGCTGTAACAGGAAAGCCTGTTGTGTTGGCTTCTGTTAAAGACTTTTTTTCCTTTCTTGATCAAAGAAAGGGGTCTGAGGAAAAGTCTCTGCCCTGAGTCACTCCTGCTTCCTGCTTTGAACGTGGTTGTGAAAAAGTGTGAACCCTGGGGCTATGGCGGCCATCTTGTTACCATGCAGCAACATTTACAAGGATAAAAAGCCAATCTACTGGGATGGCAGAGCAGAGAATTGGAAAGAGTCTGGCTCTGGAGGGCATTGCTGAGCTACTAAACCAGGCTTCAAACTGCCCACTTCCGGTCTTCTTGTTAATTGAGTTTTTAAATTTCTATATTGTTCAAGCTGTTATTTGCCTGAGAAGAAGTAGTCAGTATGGTAGAAGGGAAACCAAGGAGAGTATAGGGTCTTAGAAACATGTGAATAAAGTGTTTCAAGAGTGCGTGAATGACCAAATATGCCAAATATTGCTCAAACTTTGAGTAAGATGAGACAATGGAGTTGCCCATTGGCACTGGCAAATGGAGATCTTTTGTGGTCTGTGTTCAGTGTCCTGGAAAAGCAGAAGTCAGATTGGAATGGATTAAAGAGTGAAAAAGAGGTGAAAAAATGGAGACATTAGATATAGGCTATTTCTAGGAACTTTGCTCTGAAGGTGAGCAGAGCAATGGGAAAGTAGCTAAGATGGAGTTATGGGAGGAAGTTTTGAAGATGAGAGAGGTAGGAACACATTTGTATGCTGCTGAGAATAGTCCAAGGAGAATTCATGAGAGAGAATATATATTACAGGAGTAAAGTGTTTGGGAAGGGAAGATGAGATAATATGTGGGCAAGAGTGGAAGGACTAACTCTGGATAGGAGATGGGTCAATCTATTAATGGCAGCAGGCGGGAAGGCAGAGGACATGGGGACAGATGCAGCTGGGGTGGAAATTTTGGTGTGGGAATGGGACATTTTCTTCTAATTGATTGTGTTTTCTCAGTGAAATAAGAAACAGACTATCAGCTGAGAGTGGGAGAGTGAATGGACTAGGATGGCAGTTCTCAAACTTTCTTGTCTGAGGATCCTCTTACATCTTTAAAAATTGAAGACCTTGTGCTCACTTCAGCAGCGCATGTACTGAAATTGGAACGATATAGAGAAGATTGGCATGGCCCCTGTGCAAGAATGATACACAAATTTGTGAAGCATTCAACTTGTCCAAGGCAAGTTCATGGAAGCCCCACAGACACATCCAAACTCCCTGAGTGACTGAATTACTGGACTGAGGGCTGTGGGGACGATGGTCTCAGGGAACATCTAGCTCAATTGACATTAACATAGTTTATAAAGAAAATGTTCTACATTCTACTTTGGTGAGTAGCGTCTGGGGTCTTAAAATCTTGTGAGAGGACATCTATGGTACTCCACTGGTCTCACCCCATTGAGAACAAGGGAGAATGAATAAGTGAATAAGGCCAAAGACACAAGGGAAAGATTGGTCCAAGGGACTAATGGACCGAAACTACCATAGCCTCCACTGGACTAAGTCCAGCACAACTAGATGATGCCTGGCTACCACCACCGACTACTCTGAGAGGGATCACAATACAGAGTCCCTAACAGAGCTGTAGAAAAATGTAGAACAAAATTCTAACTCACAAAAAAGACCAGGCTTACTGGCCTGACAGAGACTGGAGAAACCCTGAGAGTATGGCCCCCGGACACCCTTTTAGCTCAGTAATGAAGTCACTCCTGAGGTTCACACTTCAGCCAAAGATTAGACAGGCCCATAAAACAAAATAAGACTAACAGGGCACACCAGCCCAGGGGCAAGGACTAGAAGGCAGGGGGAGACAGGAAAGCTGGTAATAGGGAACCCAAGGTTGAGAAGGGGAGAGTGTTGACATGTCATGGGGTTGGTAACCAATGTCACAAAACAATATGTGTACTGATTGCTTAATGAGAAACCAGTTTGTTCTGTAAACCTTCGTTTAAAGTACAATGAAGAAAAAAAATTGAGAACCTCATGGAAGTTTAGTTTATGTGTGTTGTATCTATACAAATGTACCGATTTAGAAATTAGAGCTGAAAAAGTTTTAAAATGTATTTATTCATTTAAAAATAAGAACAATAAACCCATTACATGTTAACATAAATAATTCATTTTTACCAAAAATAGCTATTTCCCGAAACAAAAAAATTAGTGAGATGATTGGCATTGTTTTAAATTTTTGCAAATTTCTTTAATGTCTGGCTTGATAGAAGATAACTGGATTCTCGTAAGTGCTTCTACATTCCATCTGTTGCAATATCACACATCCTGTAGCCTCTGAGAAACTCCACCGTACACTTGTGAGAGAATGAGAATAGAAAAAGCAAACAATATCTTCTTAGTATTACTGTGAAAATTGTTTTGATCGCATGGACCTCCTGAAAGGATCTCAGGGACCCCTAAGGGCCCCATACCACACCCTGGGAGACACTGGACAAAGGAAAGGTGGTATGATTGCCAGGCAGAACCTGAACTCAAATTCAAGTTTGTCTGACTCCAGGGTCCATGGAAGAGAACCAGAGCAATGGTCATGGGTTGACTTACAGCAGCCCTAAATACAGAGACATGGTCCTTAATGTAGGTTGTAAGTTAATGCTGAAATACTGCAGTTCAAAAGCCTCTTATGGTACGAGGACCCCAAGATGGGACCCACTTAACCAAGAAAGTTTCAAGGTTAAATTTGACCTGAAGTTTCTATCATCTCAACTAAATGAAAACTTTGAAGGTTGGACACAGGACACGGTCAGATGGCACTGTTTGGGGCTTAAAGCTGAACTTTGTGTTTCCAGGTGGCATTTTTTTTTTTTTTTAATTTCTTTTGGTTCCATTCCATGTAACCATTCTTGGAAGATCCCCTTGATGGTGAGTCCCATGGGACAGACTTGTCTGTGGCTGCTCACTCTTCACACATTCTAGGCAATGGATAAATACTTCCTGAGTGAGTTGATCCTAAGGGAATGAGTTGATCCCAAGGAGGCAAACGCTTGGGGGAACATTCCATTCTTCAGAGGACCCCTTTGCATTCATCACACCTGCTGCAAAGTGAGGTGCGTAGAGGTGACTGAAGGATTCGGAGAGGAATGCTTCTGTTGATCCAGCCTCTTTGAAGCTGTGTGCACTCAATATGGTGCCCCAGGGGTACCTGATCCAGCCTTGAGTTCTCTTTAAACGTATAGACAATCTCCTTAATGTTTAGATCTGGGGTTGCAGCTTCAAATGACCTTAAATGCTCACTTTGAATTATAACAGGAACTATAACAAAAATTGTGTTGTATTCTGTTGCACATGATGCTGCACACAGTTGGTTTCAGTTTTCACTACTACAAAGAATGTTGCAATGAACATTCTTGTAGCGTGTACATGCCATCTATGATCATTTGCTCAGAGTGGATTCTTAAGTGTGGCTTTCTTGGGTCGATGTGTGCATATATTTCTATGGCTTTGACTCATGTTACCAAACTGTTCTCAGAAGGGCCGTACACATTCATCTGCATTATACAAAAGTATCCTTTGCGTTTATAAAGATAATTGATAAACTCTCACATCTTAGTTTCCCAAGAGCAACTGATTCTCCCCCCTCCATCCACAGATTCCACTGTCATTGGTGTATTAGTTCTATCAATTCCGTGGGAAGGCAGTTACCATGTAGTATCTAACCTAAAGAGCAAGAAACTGTTAAGAATGTAAATTTGTGGTGATGAAACAAAGCTCCAGTGAGAGCAGAGTTCGAGTCTAAGGCTACTCTTTATACAACACAATGTCCTGTGCCTTCCACAAAACAGTAGAACTAATTTTAAAATGGTATGTTCATTCCTGACCCTCTCTCCCATTTGCTTACCTATCCTGTTTATTGGCACTGATTCAGAACTGCTGTTTACTTCATGAGCCAGGCCAGCAACTTCAAAGAACTTATGTTACCTCTGTAATTCTTCTGATCAAAGCTTGTTTTTTTCCTTCCCCAAGCTGTCTCCTGTATGTGGCTGGTGACACTTGCAGAGGATGAAGCTGCTTGCTTGGGCCTTATTCTAACGAGTTCACATCAATCAACCAATAAGTCATGACTTCTTAAGGATGCTTGGTTATCAAGAATTTGCTTAAGATACCACCCTTGCAGAAAATCTCACCTGAGTCACCATCAGCTCCCTGTAAGAAGCTGTAAACGACACCTGGCCACGTTCTATCCAGAGCCAAGGAAACCTTGACACAGGCAAAGAATAGGAAAGTGAATATTTTCCCTAGAAAAACTAAGAATAGCCCCATCTTAGATCATGTAGGCAAAGGAGGATTTTATTTGTGCCCAAATATTCCACGTGGTCTCCAGATTCTCCATTTCACTTGATAACTGCAAGGCCCGAGTGTATTTTCATCTCTCTTGTTTAAAAATCTCTCAGTCTGTTGAATCTAGTTAGTAAATTACATATCTTTTTAATCACTCAAAGATAAAGAGCACCTTTGCAAGTTGATAAATACCAGTGCTACTCTTACGTTGTTGTTGTTAGCTGCCATTGAATCGACTCTGACTCTTGGCAACCTTACGTACAGCAGAACAAAACGTTTCCTGGTTCTGCATCATCCTCACAATAGCCAGCAAGTTCGAGTCCATCGACAACAGCTATTTTGCCAATCCCTCACCCTCACTGGTCCTCTACTTCACCAAACATGGTGTTCTCTAGCAATTTTCCCTCCCAATGATGTGACTTTATGCCAAATTCTTTGCTAGCATTTTCTGGCATTGTCTCATCATCTGTATGCCAAAATCCTATGAAGAAGTCATGATTATCTTCATCTTATGGATGAGGAAACTGTGGCAGAGAGAAATTAACGAATTCTCCAAGGTCACACAGCTTGTGAGGGGAAAAAGCAGAACCGGAATCCAGGCAGCATGATTCTAGAGCTTCCTTTTTTAATCACTTCTATGTTGACTCCAAAAAAACATATACTCCATCCATTTTTGCATGTGTGATTGTGTTGTATTCTGTTGTAGATGTACCATAATTTATTTCACTAGTACCATAATTTATTTCACTAATACCATAATGTTGCACCCTTCAGTTGGTTTCAGTTTTCACTACTACAAGCAATGTTTGCAATGAACATCCTTATAGTCAAATCTTTACAGGCCATCTATATCATTTCTTTAGGATAGATTCATAAACATGGCTTTCTTCAGTTCATGTGTATATACATTTCTATGACTTTGACACATGTTACCAAACTATTCCAGAAAGGTAGTACACACTCATCTGCACTATACAAAAGTGCCCTTTGGCCCCCACCCTCAAAACTGGGTCTCATTCATTTTTAATCTGCCAACGTGATAAGAAAATATGCTGTCGCATTGCTGTGAATTGTGAGTTAGAATATTTTCATTGCATATTTGCTATATTCCTCAGGTATATTTCCTGCTAATGTCCTTTGCACGCTAAGAAGCTTGCCTTTTTCTTATAAATTTTAGAGCTCTTTACACAGTAAAACCTGTAGCAACCAGAACTCAGTGAGACTGCCTTGTTTTTCCAGGTCTCGCAAGTTTTCCGCCTTTAACAGGGTACAATCTTACCACTTTTCTATTGCTCTCTATTAGTGGACAATATTTGAGTTTTCCTTGTCTGGCGAGTTTTGCCTTACATAGGTTCTGGCTTTCACAGGTTTTACGTGTGTGTCTTATATTATGGGGCTTTGGTGGTGCAGTGGTTAAGAGCTCTGCTGCTAAATGAAAAACAGGTCGACAGTTCAAACCCACGAGCTACTCCTTGGAAACCCTATGGGACAGTTCTACTCGGTCCTATAGGGTTGCTATGAGTAGGAATCGACTCGTCATCTACGAGTTTGGGTTTTTTTTGGTCTTATGTTATGGAAATTGAACTTGACAAGTAAATCCAATAGAGAGCATAGTTGACTTATTTTGTGTTTTGCATAGCATCTTACAACCTGTTTTTCCTAATATTGATAATAAAGCATAAGAAATGATTCGTGTGTCTACAGGACGAAGGCATACCCATTTAAACAAAAAGTCACATACAAGTATCCCTCTTCTTCAAAAAGAAGCTTCCGCCTTCTCTTCCTGCTCTTCATTCTCCAAGAAAAGGGTGATGTAAGCGACCAGCAGCAAAGTGTACTCAGTCCTGGGCCGCAGGATCAGAACCCCAGCGTGAACAGCTGTGTACCATCTCTTACTGATCACGACAGTGAGTCAAGGTGGCCAGGCCTGGTGTGTGGTTTTGGATGTAACTCAAAAAGTGAGAATTCTTAAATTTACATATACTTATTTTCCTTTTGTCACTGATCCTTGATGCCACAGTTCCAAGATGAATTTCTGTTAAATTAAATTTGAACGGTTCAAAATTACATAATTGATTATATAACTTTCATTTCCAAGTGGCCTAGGTCTACTAGTATGACAGTTTCTGGGGGGTTATGTACTGAGATGGCAAGTGAGGGTCAGCCCTGTTGGTCAGCTCTGCAGGTCCAGCACTGCATGAGGGCTGGTCATACTGGGAATGGGGTTCTGGAACACAGATCTTAGGTGGGCTGCTGTTGAGAGTCAGTGGGCTGAATGTGACCAACAGACCAATGTCTCAATGCTTGAGCCTTAGGCCCTTCTTGGAAGGCTGGCCCTTCTAATTAAGCCCTAGAAATCCCATACTGGTAACCAGTTGCCATCCAGTTGATTCAAACTCATGGCGACCCTATGCATGTCCGGGTAGAAATATGCTACATTGAATTTTCAATAACTTTGATCTTTTGGAAGTAGATTACTAGGCCTTTCTTCTGAGGCACCTATGGGAGCACTTCAACCTCCAGCCTTTCAGTCAGCAGCTGTTAACCATTTACACCACCCAGGGACTCCTAGAAATCCTATAGGCCCCTATTATTCTTTTCATCCTCTTGAGGGTCCTTTACCCTACTTGTCACTGGAATGTTCCTCAGGAAGCAGACTCTGCAGTGAAGTTTAGAATGCAAGATGCTTATTAAGGAGCACCCTTAGACTCGTTGCCTGTGGAAGAGTGGACAAAGAAGCAGGAGTGGGCAGACAGAGAAGTGGAGCTTCGATTCAGAGCAACAGGAGCCTCAGCTACGCCACAGGGAGCTCTGAAGCAGGAATGGCCCTTGGAGTTGTTCAGAGTTGGTCAAAATTGCCAGGCTTTATACTTCCTCAGCTACCAGTCACTGGACCTGGGACAACCCAGGAGAGAGTGAGCTCAGGCAGATGGCTCTCAGTTGAGTCTGCC
Organism: Trichechus manatus latirostris; assembly: GCF_000243295.1. Classification (NCBI taxonomy): domain Eukaryota; kingdom Metazoa; phylum Chordata; class Mammalia; order Sirenia; family Trichechidae; genus Trichechus; species Trichechus manatus. Next base: position 5,749,335 of record NW_004443978.1, on the reverse strand, counting down.
CCAAGGGTCTGACAGCTGCAGGCTCTTTGCTGACAGAACTCCCAGCAGCAAGTTGGAGGTTCACTGGGTGGCATGTCACAGTGTCCTCCACACCTCCACTCTTTTCTCTCTTCACTTCTCCTCTAGGTCTTGCTCCCCTAGGTCTTCTCCATCTCAAAGACATCTTTGCCTGAATCTTTGCTCTCTTTTCTTGCTTCTGCTTCTAAGTATGCCCCCACTTTGACTTCTTCTCAATCCCTTTCTGTTTGGCTTTGCCTTCCATTCTACTGAAAATATCTCCCCAGAGTCAGCAAAATACTAGTTCCCAGTGCCACGTCTCCCTTGACCCACCTCTCACCTCAGTTGCAGTTGGGGGAGACCATTCTCTTGCACCTGCAGCTCCCCAGCTTCAGCACCTGCCTCAAGGTTTTCTCCAAAGCCAATAAGCAGGTCATAACTCCATACCTTTCTTTCCTCCTCAAGAAGGGCAAGCAAGTAAATTCAACAAGGTCAAATCTGCTCTAGTTTATGAAATGAAATACCTTATTAGAATCTTCTCCGTACTTTAACAATTATTAGTTACAAATTACTTGTGATAAATCTTCAACCTGATATAGACCCCATAGTGCATGCAGGGCAGCTCTGGAATTTGCAGGGCTCAGTGCAAGATGCCTATCTGCCAGTTTTCAGTACTATGGTGACTTATGTGTTGCTACAATGCTGAAAGCTATGTTGACAGTATTTCAAATACCATCAGGGTCACCCGTGGTGGACAGGCTTCAGCAGAAGCTTCCAGACTAAGACATACTAGAAAGAAAGGCCTGGTGATCTAATTCCAAAAATTAGTCAATGAAAACCCTATGGATCACACAGAATATTGTCCAATATCGTGGCGGAAGATGATCCCCCTAGGTTTCAAGGCACTCAAAGTACACAGTAGCTGCAACAATGGACTCGAGCATACCAACCCTCTTGAAGATGTTGCAGGACTAGGTAACGTTTCATTCTCTTGTACATGGAGTCGTCATTAATTGGAGCCCATTCAACAGCAAATAACAACAGTGCAAGATAAAAGTGTGGGGCTCAGCATGGGTCAGGAAAGTTAATCTCCCCTCCCATAGGCCCAATGCCCCAACCCACAGCTGATGTGCAATCCCTAAGGGATTACAACTTCACACTCACTCCATACCTGGATCAGTGATGGGCAAGAAGCCCTGCCAAGTCACCCACCAAATGTATTTGGTGATGCTGGCCTGGGTCAAGGATGCTGACATGTTGATCTGTCCTGAGATGCTGTGGGGTGTACACCTGACACTAAGCCTCTCCTTTCCTGGGTTCAAGACCCCACTGGGGACACAGGGCAATGGCAAAACACGGGTCCACTCCTCTGATGTTACTCTTACGTCAAAATTACCACCATTAACCCAGGCCATTCTTGCTTAGAAGTCTCCCTTAATTGAATGAATTTATCACATTAAAGTAAAATGCCACAATTCCACATTGTGGGGAATTTCTGACTACCTTATTGGGAGGCCGATTTTCTTCCTTATTAAAAAAAAAAGAAAAATGGGCTTTGATGAACAAAAACCCAAAGCAAACACGCACACACATATATATATATATACATACATACACACAACTATGTCTTAGAAGAAGTGCAGCCAGAATGCTCTTTAGAAGCAAGGATGGCAAGACTTCTTCTCACATACTTTATACTTTTTTTTGTTGTTGTGCTTTAAGTGAAAGTTTACAATTCAAGCCAGTTACTCATACATAAATTTATATTCACATTGCTATGTGACCCTAGTTGCTCTCCCTATACTGTGACAGCACACTCCTCCTTTCCACCCCGGATTTCTGGTGTCCATTCAACCAGTTCCTGACCCTTTCTGCCTGCTCATCTTGCCTCCAGACAGGAGCTGCCCATTTAGTCTCATGTATCTACTTGAGCTAAGAAGCACACTCCTCATGAGTAACACTTTATGTCCCATAGTCCAGTCTAATCTTTTTCTGAAGAGTTGGTCTTGGGAATGGTTTCAGCTCTGGTCCAACAGAGAGTCCGGGAACCATGTCTTCTGGGGTCCCTCCAGTCTCAGTCAAACCATTAAGTCTGGTCTTTTTACTAGAATTTGTGTTCTGCACCCCACTTTTCTCCTGCTTTGGCAGGGGCTGTCTGTTGTGTTTCCTGTCAGGGCAGTCACTGGTGGTAGCAGGGCACCATCTAGTTCTTCTTGTCTCAGGCTGATGGAGTCTCTGGTTTATGTGGCCCTTTCTGTCTCTTGGGCTAATATTTTCTTTGACTTTGCACATATTTTGGACATGTTAT
>NW_004443978.1:5707263-5746930 GCF_000243295.1 Trichechus manatus latirostris | reverse complement strand
AACTAGAATTTGAGTTCTGCACCCCACTTTTCTCCTGCTTTGTCAGGGACTCTCTGTTGTGTTCCCTGTCAGGGCGGTCATTGGTGGTAGCTGGGCACCATCTAGTCCTTCTGTCTCAGGCTGATGGAGTCTCTGGTTTATGTGGCCCTTTCTGTCTCTTGGGCTAATATTTTCTTTGACTTTGCACATATTTTGGACATGTTATCAGGAGGGACCAGTCCCTGGAAGGATATCATGCTTGGTAAAGTAGATGGTCAGCGAAAAAGAGGAAGACCTTCACCAAGTACATTTGGTGGGTGACTTGGCAGGGCTTCTTGCCCATCACTGATCCAGGTATGGAGTGAGTGTGAAGTTGTAATCCCTTAGGAATTGCACAAAACCAAATGAGATGGTTTGACACAGTAGCTGCAACAGTGAGCTCAAGCATAACAACAATTGTGAGGATGGCTCAGGACCAGACAGTGTGTCTTTCTATTGTACGTAGGGTCGCTATTAGTCAGAACCAACTCGCCAGCACCTAACAACAACAACAGATATATATATATATATATATATATCTCCAAAGTGATAAGCTCTCTCAACCTCCAGCATTCTGGGGATATTTTGGTCTGATGTGACTAGAGTTAGGTGAGGTGATGGCCAAAATTTCTCAGTGAGGAAGTCTTTAAATGCCAGAGACTTAGGAGAAAAAACACAGTGTTTAAAACATGTCTAATGTGGCCTTTTTGCTTTGGCATGCCTGGAATCCAAAATCTTCTGGATGAGTGGCCTCCATCTAGTCAACCTGGACCTGCTTGGCTAAAATCTACACCACACTTTCACCCAGATTGTTCTTCAGTTCAAGGAGGAATCAGCAGACACAGGTTTTGGCGAGATCTGGTGTCTTAGTTATCCACTGCTGCTATAAGAGAAATATCACAAGTAGGTAGCTTTAACAAACAGAAATTTATTTTCTCATGGTTTAGGAAGCTAGAACTCTGAATTCAGGGTGCTGGCTCAGGGGAAGTCTTTCTCCCTCTGTCGGCTCTTGGGGAAAGTCCTTGGCTCCTTGGTGATCTCCAGGTGGCATGGCATCTATCTTCCCTCATTTCTCCTTGACCTTCTCTATGCCTAATCTGCTCTTTCATATCTCAAGAGAGATTGATTAAGACATACCCCACACTAATACTTTCTAATTATCATTACAAAGAATACCTATTCCTAAATAGAATTACAACCACAGGTGTAGAGGTTAGGATTTACAACACGTATTTTGGGGGGACACTATTAAATCCATAATATTCCACCCTTTGGCCCCACATAATTCACGACCTTCCCACATGTAAAACACATTCACCCCATCATATCATCCCAAAAGTCTTAAATCAACTCCAAGTTCAAAATGTCATCTTCTGAAATCATCTAAATCAAATATGGTTGAGACCTTCGGCATATTCCATCCTGGGGCAAAATTCTTCTTCATCTATGAACCTGTGAGATCTAGAATACAAGTTATCGGTTTCCAAAGTACAATTGTGGAACAGGTACAAGGTAGACATTTCCATTAGAAACGGAAGAATTTGTAAGGAAAGAAGGGATTACATGCACCAAACAAGTCCAAAATGCAGCAGAACAAATTACACTAGCTCTGAAGGCTTGAAAACAACCCTCTGTTCTCTGAGATCATCTGGGCAATGACCCTACCCTCCAGACTCCGGGTATTGGCCATGCCCTCCAGATTCTGAGTGGAGACCCCGCAGCCCTGGGCTTTAGCTGCTCCTTCCAGGCCCACTGAGTTGGCAGCTCTGCTCCCTTGGCTTTGGGCGGCATGTTCTCCTAGTACATCTGAATGGCGACCCCAACTACTTGGTCCCAGAAGGCCCTGTTCTTCTGCCCCTTGGGCGTGGCAGCCCTGTCCCCTCAGCTTTGGGCTGTGGACCCATCTCCCTGGCACACCTTAATAGCAGCCACGCACTTTGGAGCCGAGTTGGTGAAGATCTGACTCTTTGAAATCTAGGAGGCGTTGGCCTCCACCCTTTAAAACCAAGACAGGCCTGCTTCTCTTGCTCCTTCCAACAGTTTTGCTGATCTCTGAGCTGCTCCATGAATGGTCTTTTTGTTTCTTGGAGGACAACAGATGTAGCTCCTTTGGTCTGTTTCCTGTCTGTAGAATTCCAAGAGGCAGACAGCTTTCCTTCCTTTTGTCCTATCTATGTCCCCTTCAGTCTGAGCTGATGGGTTTTCTGCTATAGCAGTTGGTTAGATTCATCAGTCACACTTAATCTCTTTAACAAAAGGTTGTGTAGCAACATCCTTGGTGAAAATTCTAGGACACATGTCCTTAGTATGTACAACAGAATTTTCCAAATCTTTAAGTTTGCTTTCATTTTGCACAGTTCATTTTTAAGTCCATCTCTTTCCTCTTGCATTTTACTATAAACAGCAAGAGAAACTACTCAGCTCCTTTAAGATCTTGCTTAGAATTCTCCTCAGCCAAATATCCAAGTTCATCACTTACAAGTTCTACAGTTGATCATAATTCAGACAAGCTCTTTGCCACTGCAAAAAAAGTATCACCTTCCTTCCGATGTCCAGTCACACATTCATTGTTTCCTTTTAAAGCCTTACCAGAAGCACATTTAACATCCACATATCTAGTAACACTCTGTTGATAGTGCCATATTTGTTCTCTAAGACGATTCTCACTTCCTTCTGTGCCCTCACCACAGTTGCCTTTGACGTCCATAATTCTATCAAAAGTCTCTTCAGGGCAATCTAGGTGTTTACTATTAGGCACCTTAAAATTCAGCCTCCCCCCATTATCCAATTCAAAAACCACTTCTACATTTTAGGTATTTGTTAGAGCAACACCCCACTCTGGGTACCAAATTCTGTCTTAGTTATCTAGTGCTGCTATAACAGAAATACCACAAGTGGGTAGCTTTAACAAACAGAAATTTATTTCCTCACAGTTTAGGAGACTAGAAGTCCTAATTCAGGGCACTGGCTCTAGGAGAAGGCTTTCTGTCTGTGTCTGCTCTAGGAGAAGGTCCTTGTTCCTTGGCTCCTTGGTGATCTTCATGTGGCATGGCATCTATCTTCCCCCATCTCTCATTGTGTTTCTCTATGCCTAATCTGCTCTTTTATATCTCAAGAAAGACCAATTTAAGACACACCCTACACTACAATTATCTAATTATCATCACAAAGAAAATCCATTCCCAAATAGGGTTATAACCGCAGTTATAGGGGTTAGGAGTTACAACACATATTTTTGGGTAACACAATTCAATCCATAACACCTGGGTTGTCAGCTCTATGTGAAGGGATGAGAGCACATGGTGTTGGGGAGGGAGAGGAGGAAAGCTATGTACAGGAGGAAATTGAGCCCAGAGTCAAGGGTTGGGATCCTGGGCCATAGCTAGGAAAGTGATGTAAGTGGGGTGTGTGAAGGTGAGATACGGTGGCTTTGAGAGCAAGGCTGGTGGGAGCGGTGGGAACAGGGGGACTGGACTTCAGAGGGATGGCAGAGAGAGACCTAGAAGGACCATAGTGGGGTGACAACAGGCCCAATACCTTGATACTCTGTTGAGTTTTACCTGAATCCAGACCCACACAGGTGAGAAGAGCACTTTCTGCTCTTTCTTCAAGAACAATTTCTTGAAACGTAATTTTTTTTCTTTTTTAATAAGATTGTGTTCTCGGTGAAGGTTTACACAGCAGTTCAGGTTCCCATTCAACAATTTCTACACAAGTTGTTCAGTGACATTGGTTACGTTCTTCACAATACATGAACATTCCCATTATTTCTGTCTGGTTGTCTGTTTCCATTAATCTAGTTTCTCTGCCTCCCCCCGCCCCTTTACCTTCTCATCTTTATTTTAAAGTAATTATTGACTGTTTGGTCTCATATAGTTGATTTTTTAAAGGAGCACAGTACTTACAGGTGATATTCATTCTTTTTTGAGCCAGTTTAACCTTTAGCTACAAAGTGATCTCAGGGATTAGTTTTGGTTCAAGATTTGGAGAGTATCCAGGGCAATAGTCTAGGGGAGTCCTCTAGTCTCAACCAGTCCCGTAGGTCTGTTTGTTGTTTTCTAGAAATTTGAAGTTCTGTCATACAATTTTCTCCCTCCTATCAGAGTCCGTCTATGGTGGCCCTGATCAGAACAGTCAGTAGCGGTAGCAGGGTACCATCTAGTTTTTCAGGTGTCCGGGTAGATGAGGTTTGTGTAGACTATTTGTCCTACAGACTAATTTCTTCTTGGAGTCTTTGGTTTCCTTCTTTCTCTTTTTCTCTGAATGAGTAGAGAACAATAGTTGTATTGTAGATGGCCTCTTGCAAGCCTTTAAGACCCCAGACACTACTCACCAAACTAGGATGTAGAACATAACTTTATGAACCATATTATGCCAATTGACTGAGATGTCCCACAAGACTATGGTCCTAATCCTTCAAATCCAGAAATTTAATCCCTTGAGGTGTTTGGTTATATCTAAGAAGTATCTGTAATTGTGCCCCCTCTTGGAACGGTTTTTGAAATCCTAGTGAGACTTGAGATTCCAGTGTCCAGAGAAATATGATAAGCCATAAGCATGACTTCTCCCTCACCTAACCAGGGGAACTTTAGGTAAGCAAACTTGCAGTTTTGTGTCTGGGTATAAAGTGCTTGTTCACAGGGGACATGTTCTTCTCCCCTTCTGAAAGCCACATCTCTTGTTCTGGGCCAATATTTTTTGGGCAGCACAGAGTGGCTGGGCAGAGAGGTGCCTTCCTCAGCCTGTTCATTCAGCCTGAGGGGGTAGGAGAGGCTGCACTCCTGGGTGGGAAGTGTATCTAGCCCATGATATTCTTTTTTCAAAAAAAAAAAAATTTTTTTAGTTGTGTTTTTTGGTGAAAGTTTCCGCAGTAAATTGGGTTCCTGTTTAACAGTTTCTATACATATTATTCGGAGCCCTAGTGGTGCAGTGGTTGAGAGGTCAGCCGCTAATCAAATGGTCGGCAGTTCAAATTCACCAGCCGCTCCTTGGAAACCTGATGGGGCAGTTCTACTCTGTCCTATAAAGTTGCTATGAGTTGGAATTGACTCAATGACAACAGGGTTTTTTTTTGTTCGTTTGTTTATACATATTATTCAGTGACATCGATTACATTTTCCACATTGTGTCAGCATTTTCATTATTTCCATTCTGATTGTTTGTTTATCCCATGACACTCTTGAGCTCGCTTGCTCACTCTGGCTCACAGGCTACATTTCCATGTCAAGTGGGCCTGTGAGCCTGTCAGCCTTTGTAAAAGAAATATCTGTCCAATCAGCTTCCTGTCTGGGCCAAGAAAAACTTTTGGGATTTTCTCCACCAGACCTCTCTGTTGGTAGAATTTTCCACTAAAAAGCTGCCTGAGGTGAGATGCAAACTCCTCTGTCCTGACCTTTTCGATGTTGTTTTCAATATGACTGGATCCAGGCATATCCATCTGAAATGGAATTATATGCATGAAAATAAGATTTCCTAACTGCACAGTAATAATGAAGATAGTAACAGTTAAACTTCTCAGATTATTTGCTCAGCATACAGATTCAATAAGTACGGTGAAAGTATAGAACCCTGATGCACAACTCTCCTGATTTTAAACCACACAGTATCCCCTTGTTCTGTTCAAACGACTGCCTCTTGGTCTATATACAGGTTTCTCATAAGCACAATTGAGTGATTTCCGTTCTTCACAATGTTATCCAAAATTTGTTATGATCCACACAGTCAAATGCCTCTGCATAGTCAATAAAACACAGGTAAATAACTTTCTGGTATTTTCTGCTTTCGGCCTTGATCCATCTGACATTAGCAATGATATCCCTGGTTCCACATTCTCTTCTGAATCTGGCCTGAATTTCTGGCAGTTCCCTGTCGACGTACTGTAGCAACTATTTTTGAATTATCTTCAGCTTAATTTTACTTGCCTGTGATAGTAATGATATCACTGGATACTATCCTCATTCTGTTCGATCCCCTTTCTTTGGAATGGGCACATAATAATAGGCAAATAATCTGAGAAGTTGGACTATATGAAGAAGAACTTGACATCAGGATTGGAGGAAGACTCATTAACAACCTAAGATATGCAGATGACACAACCTTGCTTGCTGAAAGTGAAGAGCACTTGAAACACTTACTGATGAAGACCAAAGACTACAGCCTTCAGTGTGGCTTGCAAGTTAACATAAAGAAAACAAAAATCCTGACAACTGGACCAATAAGCAATATCATGACAAACAAAGAAAGTATTGAAGTTGTCAAGGATTTCGTTTTATTTGGCTCCACAATCGATGCCCATGGAAGCAGCAGTCAAGAAATCAAACCTCGTAATTGCATTTGGCAAATCGGCTGCAAAAAAGTTCTTTAAAGTGTTAAAAAGCAAAGAAGTCACCTCGAAGACTAAGGTTCCCCTGACCCAAGCCATGGTATTTTCATTTGCCTCATATGCATGCAAAAGCTGGACAATGAATACAGAAGACCAAAGAAGAACTTACGCATTGAATTATAGTGTTGGCAAAGAATATTGAAAATACCATGGACTTCCTGAAGAACAAACAATCTGTCTTGGAAGAAGTACAGCTAAAATATTCCTTACAACCAAGGATGATGAGACTTGTCTCACATACTTTGAGCATGTTATTAGGAGGGATCAGTCCCTGGAGAAGGATATCATGCTTGGTAGAGTAGAGGGTCAGTGAAAAAGAGGAAGACCCTTGATGAGATGGATTGACACAGCGACTGCAACAACGGGCTCCAACAATTGTGAAGATGGCACAGGACTGGGCAGTGTTTTGTTCTGTTGTACATAGGGTCACTATGAGAACCAGCTCGATGGAACCTAATGACTAACAACAAAATAAGTCCTAAGTCCTTAATGAAGGTTCCCGGTGGTGTAATGGAGCCCTGGTGGCATAGTGGTTAAGAAGTACGACTGCTAACCAAAAGGTCGGCAGTTTCAATCCACCACCCACTCCTTGGTAACCCTAAGAGGGCAGTTCTACTCTGTCCTATAGGGTCACTATGAGTGGAAATTTACTTGATGGCAATGGTTTTTTAGTTTGGTTGGCGACGTAATGGTTAAGTGTTTGGCTGCTAACCAAAAGGTTGACGGTTCAAACCCACCTAGCAGCTCTGCATGGGAGAAAAGACCTGGAAATTTGCTCCTGTAAAGATTTCAACATAGAAAACCCTATGGGGTAGTTCTACTCTGTCACATGAGGTTGCTATGAATTGGTATCAATGGCACCTAACAATGCCCTTTTGAGGTGGATACTGTTTTAATCCCCATTTTACAGATGAGAAAACAGATGTACAGAAAGGTTAAGTGATTTCCCAGGGTCACACAGCTAGCAGATGTCAGAGAAAGATTTGAGCCCAGGGAATTTGGCCCCAGCATCCCTGTTGTAGTTAAAAGTCAGTGTTGCCATCCCAGGTTTTCCTGCATCATCCAGTTGTGCTAAACCTTTTTATTTTGAACTCATATGGCAAGAAGACCATTTTATTTGCTCACATAGACATTCCCCATAACACACCTTAGTCAGCTTCTTTTCCTGAAACAGAATTTATTTTAAGAAGGGGACTAAAGTTCAGAAAACAATACTTCAGATACCGTTTTTCAGCAAACAAGTTCCACAATCTTTATGTAGCCTCTATTTCCCCAGGTTTAAAATGAACTGGAAGAGAATATTCCAAAGAACTGTCGCAGCCAGGGACTTCCAGTATCTATCTGTGTACTTTCTAGAAGAAAAGAGGGTAAGTCCTCTTTCCATGAACTACGTACGCATTTGTCAAAACTCACTGAACTGTACACCAAGAAGATTGAATTTTTCTGTATGTAAATTAGAAAGTTCTAAAAATTAGCATGAGAAGAGTGTAAGTATTTGTACCAATAATTTAAAAGGAGAAAAGAAATCTCTAGTGTACATTTAGAAGTGTCAGTCCATGGTACCGGTACAACAACAGATACATAGAGCAATGGAACAGAATTGAGAATCCAGATGTAAATTCGTCCACCTATGAGCAACTGATATTTGACAAAGGCCCAAAGTCCATTAATTGGAGAAAAGACAGCCTTTTTAACAAATGGTGCTGGCATAACTGGATATCCATCTGCAAAAAACTGAAACAAGACCCATAACTCACACCATGCACAAAAACGAACTCAAAATGGTTCAAAGACCTAAATATAAAATCGAAAACAATAAAGATCATGGAAGAAAAAATAAGGACAAGGCTAGCAGCCCTAATACATGGCATAAACAGAAGACAAACCATAAGTAACAATGCACAAACACCAGAAAGAGAAACTAGATAACTGGGAGCTCGTAAACATCAAACACTTATGCTCGTCAAAAGAGTTCACCCAAAGAGTAAAAAGACAACCTATAGACTGGGAAAAAATTTTTGTCTCTACAAATCTGATCAGCGTCTAATCTCTGAAATCTACAAGATATTGCAACACCTCAACAACAAAAAAGACAAATAATCCAATTAAAAAATGGGTAAAGGTTATGAACAGGCACTTCACCAAAGAAGACATTCAGGTGGCTAACGGATACATGAGGGAATGCTCATGATCATTAGTCATTATAGAGAAATGCAAATCAAAATCAATGAGGTACCACCTCACTCCAACAAGACTGGCACTAATTCAAAAAACACAAAATAATAAATGTTGGAGAGGTTGTGGAGAGACTGGAACACTTACACTGTTGGTGGGAATGTAAAATGGTACAACCACTTTGGAAATCAGTTTGGTGCTTCCTTAAAAAGCTAGAAATAGAAGTACCATATAATCCAGCAATCCTACTCCTTGGAATATATCCTAGAGAAATAAAAGCCATCACATGAATAGGTATATGCACACCCATGTTCATTGCAGCACCGTTCATGATAGCAAAAAGATGGAAACAACCTAGGTGCCCATCAACGGATGAGTGGATAAACAAATTATGGTATATTCACACAATGGAATACTACACAAAAGAAAAAGAACAATGATGAATCCATGAAACATAACATGGAGGAATCTGGAAGACATTCTGCTAGTGAATTTATAGTCAGTCATAGAAGAATATTGTATAAGACCACTATTATGAGAACTCAAGAAAAGGATTAAACACAGAAGAAAACATTCTTTGATGGTTATAAGGGTGGGGAAGGAGGGAGAGGGGTATTCACTAACTAGATAGTAGACAAGAATTATCTTAGGTAAAGGGAAAGACAACACACACTAAAAGGGAAGTCAGCACAACCGGACTAAACCAAAGCTAAAAAGTTTCCTGAATATAACTAAACACTTCGGGAGATGGAGTAGCAGGGGTGGGGGTCTGGGGACATCTAGGTCAATTGGCATAACAAAGTTTATTAAGAAGAAAATGTTCTGCATCCCACTTTGGTGAGTGGTGTCTGGGGTCTTAAAAGCTAGCGAGTGGCCATCTAAGATGCATCAATTGGTCCCAACCCACCTGAATAAAGGAGAATGAAGAACACCATGGACACAAGAAAAGTATTAGCCCAAGAGACAGAAAGGGCCACAAAACCAGAGACTCCATCAGCCTGAGACCAGAAGAACTAGATGGTGCCCTGCTACTACCAGTGACTGCCCTGACAGGGAACACAACAGAGAGTCCCTGACGGAGCATGAGAAAAGTGGGGTGCAGAACTCAAATTCTAGTAAAAAGACCAGCCTTAATGGTCTGACTGAGACTGGAGGGATCCTGGAAGACATGGCCCCCATACTCTCTGTTAGCCCAAAACTAAAACCATTCCTGAGGCCAACTGTTTAGACAAAGATTAGACTGGACTATGGGACATAAAATGATACTCGTGAAAAGTGTGCTTCTTAGCTCAAGTAGATATATGAGACTAAATGGGCAGCTCCTGTCTGGAGGCGAGATAAGAAGGCAGAAAGCGTCAGGAGCTGGTTGAATGGACATGGGAAATCTGGGGTGGAAAGGAGGAGTGTGCTGTCACAGTATAGAGAGAGCAGCTAAGGTCACATAGCAATGTACGTATGAATTTTTGTATGAGCGATTAACTTGAGTTGTAAACTTTCACTTAAAGCACAACAATAAAAAAAAAGAAGTGTCAGGACAGAAAATAATATGAATGTTTTCTTCAGTAGCTCATAAATAGTGAGCATGTGTGCAAATCATTTTTGTATCCTAGGAGATCCACCACTCACCACCCACGGGGGGCGTGAGATTCACATAGCACACTGAGTCTAAGAGCTCTCCCTGTCTTTCCCTGTCCCTGCCACACTGGAGATACTTTATCCTCCATAGGAAAAAAAAAAATTTAGAACCAGAATTTGATTTATAACTTCACGGGGATGTTTGAAATTCAAGTGTGGAAGATATTATCACATCACCTCTGATGATGATCTTTAAGCCACTGGTAGTTTTGTCTCAAGATAAATAACACTGACAATTGAACAACATGCCTCCAAGGCTTTAGAAACTGGACGGAGAATATGTGTTTCTTTGTGGCTGTGATGGCAAAATCCGGTGACATGGTCTTTGTCAGTGAGCAGGACTGTCTACATATGTGGCCAGGCTGCCTCAGTTTTCATTGTGAGTAGTAAGAGAAACGAGGTGATAAGAAGCAACTTCTAATTACAGGCTGACACAAACATATTCTCAAAAATGTGAAGATAAACAAATCCTTTCTAATCCCAATGCTTAGAAAAAACCCCTTTTAATATTTTAATAAAAATGGAATTAAATTGAACATATTTAACTTAACTATGAACATTAATTACTGTCATCTTCTTTCTTTATATATACTTTTTCCTTAAAAAAACTTTTATTTTGGTGAAAATATACACAGTCAAACATACACCATTTCAAAAATTTTCAAACATAACGAAAAGTTGAAAAGAATTTAGACAGTAAACACATGTATATGCTCCACCTAGATTCTATAATTAATCTTTTGCTACATTTGTTTTATTAAATATTCATCTCTTCATCACTCTATCCATCCATCAATGCATCTTTGTTTTTCAGATTCCGAGTAAGTTGCAGATGTTAGTACACTTTACCCTTAAGTACTTCGGCATGCATATAATTAACTAGAGTTCAATATTTGCTTATGATTCTTTAAACAAAATTTACATACAGTGAAATGCACAAATCTTAAGTGAATCATTGAATGAGTTTTGACAAACACATATCTGAGTAACACAAACCCCTCATTAAGATGAAGGGCATTACCATCAATCTAGAAAGTTCTCTCAAGTCTCTTCCTGGTCAATCCCCCTCCCCATCCCCAAGCAACCACTGTTCTGGTTATTTCATTATATATTGGTTTCTGACATCATTTTTATTGGTTTCATATTATTCCATTGTATGGATTTATCATAGTTTAAGCAATTTTCTGTAGTTAGACATGTAGGTTGTCCCCAGTTGGAAAGAGGGAGGCATGACTCACTGCTCTGAGTTATGCTTTGTGGATATCCTTGCAGCTAACCTAGTTAAACACACACACACACACAGAGACGCATACACACAGTTGCCATCAAGCCAGTTCCGACTCATGGTGATCCCATGTGTGTCAGAGTAGAACTGTGCTCCATAGGGTTTCCAATGTTGTTTTTTTTAAAGTAGATCCACAAGCCTTTCTTCTGAGATACCTCTGGGTGAACTGGAACCTCCAGCCTTTCCATTAACAGCAGAGTGTGTTAACTGTTCACACCACCCACTGACTCCTGCTAACCTAGTTGCTGTGAGCTGCTGTCGAGTTGGCCCCCAACTCATGGCAACCCCATGCACAACGGAACAATATGCTTCCCCGCCCTGTATTGTCCCCACCATCAGTTGGGGATTGGACAGTTGTGATCTATAGGATTTTCATTGGCTGACCTTTGGAAGTAGATTGCCAGGCATTTCTTCCTGCTAACCTAGTAGTCATCTGTAATTATTTTCAGGGGATAAATTCCTTGGGAGAGAATTTTCTGGATCAAATGGGATGCACATTGTAAAACTCCTTTGACACATAGTCTAACTGCTTTCCCAAAGGCTGTCCCAATTTACCCTCTACCTGCAGTGTTTGAGAGTGCCTGTCACCGTCGCCTCCGTCCCATGGTTCAGTGGTGCTTCTAATGCCTTGAGAATGGGATGTGTAATCCTTCCCAGGGATTGCAAATATTTCCAAAATGCACCACTTAACAGGGAAAAGAGAAGTGATGTGGTGCACTCTTACGAGCTGTGCAGATTAATGTCCCCTCTGGGCTTTTTCTCTGGTGGCGCGGTGGTTAAGTGCTATGGTTGCTAACCAAATGTTTGGCAGTTCAAATCCACCAGCTGCTCCTTGGAAACCCTATGGGGCAGTTCTCCTGTGTCCTATAGGATTGCTATGAGTTGGAGTCGGCTCGACAGCAACAGGTGTGGTTTGTTTTCGTATTTTTCCTGGGCTTTTTTTTATAGCACAGTAGAAGAATGGGCTGATTTATGGTGCAGGATTATGGGGAGGAGAAAAGAAACAAGATTTATTTATTGAAAATTAAAGAAATGGAATTCTCAAGAGTGTTAGAATATCGAAATGGAGTAGATGTGCCCACATCAACATGATAAGAAAGACGCTCAAACCTTTTAAATACATTCCACTTATTTTTTAAGAGTGTGAGTTTCACTCTTAGAAAATTCTGTGTTCTGTCAATAGACTAGGATTTGATGATTATTGTAAAACCCAGCAACCTGTAAGTTCCTCAGAGTCACCGTCAGTGCCTTATGCGTTCATGGCTGTGTTATTTCCATCCTGCAGCTGAGGGGCAGAGGCACAGCACTGTTGAACCCACAAGGGACATCTTGGGAGTGAGTGACAGGGGTGAAACTGGGACACTCTATTCCTCCCCAGGCTGCCTCCCACCCACAGTGCTTGTGGCCTGGACTAGAAGGAGCTGGACAGAGGCTTCATCCAGTTCCTGACCATTGCTTCGCCTGCAGGGCTGGCTTTGAAGCGGCCACCTCTATGGGAGAGTCAGAGGGATCCACCCCAGCCCGGGTACACAGCTTCACAAGAAGTGAAGGTGGAGCTGTTTTTTCATGTTGTAATAATTTGTTTTCAAAGCCCTCAGGGCACATAAGCAGCCCGTCCACTGGATGCACACAGGATGACCCTCATCTGTCCTGTAGATGAGACTACTGGGAGGTCGACAGTGGAGGCTGAAGCCCCCATGGCCCCAGTGGTTGCCCCCCAGAGGCGCTCAGGCTTCTCTGTCGTCCTTAAAGCTGCAAAGATGAACACTCAGCCTGTCTAGAAATCTTGTGTTGGGAGACTCCACACACACACACACACACACCCCACACACACCCCACATGCACACACACAAACCCCCACACAAGCACACACACCACACATGTACACACACACCACACATCACACACACCACACATCACACGCACCAACACCACACACCCACCACACCACACACACCACATTATGCACACCACACACTTGCACACACACACAGCAAATATGCACACGCCATACACACACACATCACACACAACACCCACAACAAATTTGCACACACATCACACACATGCACACACACACACTACACCACACACACCACACATATCACACCATGTACAAATATACATATATGCCTCCCACACACACCACACACAATCACACTACATTATACACACCACATTACCCCCACAAAACACACACACATCGTAAACACAGACCACACACGGTCCACACACATACCACACACACATGCGTATGCACCACATACACACCCCCCACCCATACACATACCCCACACCCATACACACACCCCACACACATACACAAACCACGCACACACAAATACCACACATACACCACACACCGCACACCTACATGCACACCACTCACACATACACACATCACACACCACACATGCATACGTACCACACACACACACACCACACACATATACCACACATGCATACACACACACCACACCTGCACACGTACCACACATCACATACATACTACACATGCATGCACATACATGCCACATACTACCCAACACACCAAAATACACACACACCACTCATGTGCACACACACAAATACTACACACACACACACTCCTCTTTAAGGCCTGGAGCTGAGAAAGGGCTCCCGGGCTGCAAAGATGTACAGGAACAACAGATCCCAGGCGGCTGGTGACATGTGCTCACTGATCATTCACTGGGCCATTTACATCTTCCTCACTCTTGGAGCTCCTGGCTCTTCCAGATCCTTGGTCTTCCACAGCTTCTCCCGAGTCAAATGCGAGGCAATACTCTTTTGAAGTCATCTCTGCCTGGGAGTCCTGGCCTGGGCTGAGATGGTGTGAACCGGCCACCTGGGGTCCACCCCTTCATCACATCTTGAATGTGCTGTTGCTGCATGCAGCGCAGTCTCTTGGCACTCCACAGGGTGGCTGCATTTGGAAGTGATTTGGGATTCAGAAAGGCTGCAGACTGAGGAAACGCTGAAGCGTTCTCTTCAATTTCTGGCCACCCACTTTCCGAGCCGAGAAAGTGGGATCTGGCCAAGTGGGGCAGAAGTGAAAGTGTCTGAAGTCAGGAGAGATGGTAGCCAACACGACAGGGGTGGGTGGGTGAGAATTCTCTCCGTCCTTTGCAGTTTTGTCAGCTGTCAGCTCCAGGGCGGGGTGGGGGCCTCGGGGGCCCTCTGTGGCTCCATTGGCCGGGCCTGGCCACCGTTTTCCATCGTTACATGATTGTTCTCTTGCCCCCTGCAAGTGCCTGACACATCTCCTGCTTCCACAGAAGCCACCCTGACTGGCTGCCCAAGTTGGATGTGGATTCGAGTTTTCTCAGCCTGAACACCAGGACCTGTGCTCCCTCCTCTTCTTACAAGCTGCGGCGGACAAGGCCCATTGCCATTCTTCTTGCCTGGGCCATTGTCCCCCACCCCTTTTCTGCTGTTACTTCCCATATCCAACCAGATAGTAGCCTTTGCCAACATGTAATCAGCTGGACATCACCAACTGCATGTCAAATGGTGATGTTAAAAACAACTTTCTTTAATGATCCAGAAAAAGCCCATTTTTCATAAAGTTTTCCTTTTTTCCAGGACTTGCTTTTACATATGACCCTTGTTTTTTAATAAAGACTGAGTTTTTCAATTAATCATGCTCCTTTTCCGACTCCGCTCTTCCTGCAGTACTGTCCTGCCTTCCATGTTCATCTGTACCCACATCCCCCTACCCTTCTGTGGGCTGTGCCAACCATGTAGGAGGAGGAATTTCTGGAAGGAGGCCAAATTTGGCTTCAGATCATTTCTCCTCAACACACACTGGCCTCTGAAAACCAGATTCTGTTTGTCATTTGGTTTGCTCTCCTGGCACTGTGTCATTCTGATGGTGATGCTGATGGATTTCAAGCTTGCCTCATAGAGGAACGCACAAGGTTTTCATAAGCACGTTAATCTTAAAAGAAAAACTGTCAGATGCAAACAATACCCATATGACTGATGTTGTAAAGACACAAACTAACTCTTAACATCCATTCCCAAAGAATTTTACAGGGGCCTGATGCTGCCTTTAGCTCCCTTCAAACATACATACCTGTGTTGCAGGGTTTCATGGCACCCAAAAAGCTTGCTTTCCACACCAAAAAGCTGTGGATTAGTGGCACATCTGCTCATTTGCCAAGTCCATAGAATAGTCTTGGTGACGTGACAGTGCAAATAAGCCCACGATTACAAGAAATATGTAATTTCATTAGTTTCCACAAAATGTAATATAAGCAGTCCTTATGAAAACCAAACTGGAAAATCATTATACCCCAAGAAAGGGCCTCTGGGCTCACAAAACACTAGAAACTTATTAGCAGATGAGACACACTGCCCAAATACTCTCCCTGTGGAAGTGTTTCTAGCTCAAAAGAGGATTTGTGGAAGGCATTTTCCCATTTTGTTCTGAAGTTAGCAAAATGTGTGGTATGAATTAAATATCTGATATTGCTATAAATGTCATTTTGGAAGTTTTCCAGGCCACAATCAAGAACAAGCTAGTAGCTTGTTTTAATTTAATGGTGTTGAAGTGTTCCACAGTAATTAAGCATCTGAAAATGAAATAGAAGCAGTCATTAAGCTGGGCAGTACAAGCCCACCAGACCAAAACTTATAAATTACTTTAAATCGAGGACCTCAAAGAGCACCATGGGCCTGAGAGAGGATTCTTCACCGGGGCCATCAAAATGAATGTAAGCAGACAGTAAATCTGGAGGGGCTGAGGCTGACACTGGGAGAGCGTGAGTTTGTTAGCAGTAGCAATATTTGGTTAAAACTATCTGACAAAGTTAATAGGTCCATACATGATCCCACCCCACTCTTACAAGGTTGATGTGAATCATAACCTAAGACGGAGCTGCAGTCAAGCAGATAGACTCCAGGAAGACAAAAAGGAGACTCCAGAACTTTTGACGGTCATAGTCTTGCCCTCCCCATCGCCGTATATCATAGCGTCTGGGCTGCTCCCAAATCCAGAATCCTTGCAATCTGAGAAAGCAGCATATATTCCAACTTCCAACATCAGAAAGGACAAGAGCCTGCCTCACCTTCGGTCCTGGTGCCCACCTTTCTTGGAAGTGAAAGAGCTGTCAGGTGCTTGACCAGACAAGGCCGCGGCTTCAGACAACTCTCCAAGTCTTAGGAAAATACGTGTATAAACTCCGTGGACACTGTCTGGGGTTAAAGTGCTTTCACATGACGATCTTACATTTTTTTTAAACCCACAACCGAACCATCACATTTAGCAGGCAGTGTAAATCTTGTTCCCCTCCTTCTGCAGATAAGCCAGCCTAGGCTCTGGGAAATACAAGGCATCCCTGGGTGGGGACACACAGCTAGTCAACAGCTTTCTATTCCAAATGTGTTTTCTAAAATACTAAATCAACTCTCGGTAAACAGAGTAAAACTTACTGTGCAATCTTAAAGGACTTTTATTTGCACTAAGTAGCCTATTTCACAACAAACTTTTATTTATTCATAAGTTTGAATAACAAGAAGCAATGATTTTAGGTCTTTGAAAGTTAAACCCTTTGAGAATCTGATGAAAACAGAGGAAATTTCTGCCCGGAAAATATAGAGAGGCATGATTTCACAATCGCTTTTAGGGGACTTGTGGGCCTGCAGCTCATCCATGGACCTGCACCCTTGTTGAAGAAGTAATGGACGGATAATTGAAATCTTAAAATTATCCCAGATCTTCACTTTATAGAACATCTTCAAGACTTTCCTCTATTAAATATTTTTAAAATAGACTCAGCACTGGGAGAGCGCACTGGTCAGAAAATCAGTTCTGGGAAACTGTGAGTGGGCTGCATATACCTGGAGGAGGGTTGAAAGTTCCTGAACTGAGAACAGAGTGTCTGTTGATGTTAGTTGGCATCCAGTTGATTCCAACTCATGGCAGCCCCATGTGTGTCAGAGTAGAATGGCTCCATAGGGTTTTCAAGGCTCTGACCTTTTGGAAGCAGATTGCCAGGACTTTCTTCCAAAGTGCTGCTGGGTGGGTTTGAATCATCAGCCTTTCAACTAGTAGTCACGTGCTTACCGGTTTGTGCCACCCAGAGCCCTACAGGAATAAATGTGTACTGGGAAGCCAGATGCCACGTTTTGAATCCTGGTTCATCGGCTTACTGGGTGTGGCTGGGACAAGTTGTCCTCTATGTGCCTCAGTTTCCCCAGCTATAAAAATGGGGATCAAGCAATATTAGTTTGACCACCAAGGGCTATTGTGAGAATCAAGTAAAACAATACGTGCAAATGTTTAAAATGATGCTCAGCACACCATAGGTGCTCAGTGTGCCTCAGCCCCTATTATCCAGTGAAGAAGGGGCATTTCAGTTTGCGACAATACGGTAGCAGAGTGCGACATTTGACACAGAGTGTGGCCGCTGCCATGATTCCATCAGCAGCTGAGCAAGGTCTGACTTTGAGGCTTGCTCATCAGCTGCCTCTGTGGTCCTTGTGATGACTAAATATCCAAGTTGGCACTTTTTCCCAGTTCATTTGGCATACATCCCCAAAAATCTGGTCAGGCAAAGGTTATTTTATCAATAAAGGTCTTATTTGCTTTGGAAGCAACTTCTTTGTGACCTTAATCCCCTTTAGTTGTTTATTGCTGTGTCTGTGGCTGCTGTGACTTTCAGTATTTCACTGCTGCTCCTGTCTTTCAGGAACTATCACTTGCTTATTAAATGATCCTCGCCTCTGAAGCCCAGCACCCAAAACAGCTTCTGTGTTTAGAAGGAACGTTCTCTCAGGGCAGTTTGTTTTAAAATTAAATGCTTATCTTCTTTTTTTGTTTGTTTATTAAAACAGGTTGACTTTTCAACTCTTCTGAAATTTGGAGTTCTAATTCTGCTTTCATGACCTTAATTGTCAGTATAATACATTTATGTCAGCTTATCAATAAGACAAGGAGCCCTGGTGGCACAAATGGTTAAACGCTTGGCTGCTAACCGAAAGGTTGGCCGTGCAAACCCACTCAGTCACTCTGCAGGAGAAAGACCTGGTGATCTTCTTCCACAAAGATTACTGCCAAGAAAACAATATGAGGCAGTACTACTCTGTCACATGGGGGTTGCTATGAGTCAGAATTGACTCGAAGGCACCCACCAACAACAATCAGTAATACTCTATAATCCAAAAAGCCAAACTATATGAAGAAGAATGCAGCGGCAGGATTGGAGGAAGACTCATTAACAACCTGTGATATGCAGATGATACAACCTTGCTTGCTGAAAGTGAAGAGGACTTGAAGCACTTACTGATGAAGATCAAAGACTACAGCCTTCAGTATGGATTACACCTCAACATAAAGAAAACAAAAATCCTCACAACTAGATCAATAAGCGAAGTCCAGATATAAACGCAGAAAATAATTGAAGTCAAGGATTTCATTTTACTTGTCTCCACAATCAAGGCCCATGGAAGCAGCAGTCAAGAAATCAAATGACATATTGCACAGGGCAAATTGCTGCAAAATACCTCTTCAAAGTGTTAAAAAGCAAAGATACCACTTTGAGGACTAAGGTGCTCCTGACCAAGCGATGGTATTTTCAATCGCCTCATATACATGCGAAAGCTGAACGATGAATAAGGAAGACCAAAGAAAAATTGATGCCTTTAAATTATGATGTTAGCGAAGACTATTGAATATACCATGGAGTTCCCAAAGAATGAACAAATCTGTCTTGGAAGAAGTACAACCAGAATGCTCTTTAGAAGCAAGGATGGTGAGACTTCGTCTCAAGTACTTTGGACATGTTATCTGGAGGGACAAGTCCCTGGAGACGGACATCATGCTTGGTAGAGTACAGGATCAGCGAAAAAGAGGAAGACCCTCAGCAAGATGGATTTACGCAGTGGCTGCAACAGTGGGCCCAACCACAGCAATGATTGTGAGGATGGCGCAGGACTGGGCAGTGTTTTCGTTCCGTTGTGCATAGGGTCTCTATGAGTTGGAACTGATTCGACGGCACCTAACAACGTCAATAAGGCCAACATATTAAAAATAAAATAAGGTCATAAAAGGATGATGAAGTAAATACTTCAGCAATAATATCCATATAATTATTGCAGCTGAACATTAAAATTTTGGAAAAACAGGATGGGTTATATAGTTCTCTGTCTGAAGAGAAAGCGGGCCAATTGGTGGGGGTGGGGCAGGTGGTTCTGAAAAATCCTCCCTGTGGATATCATGCAAAGAACGCTGATGTGCAATATTTTTACTGTCTTCTCGGTGCTGATCATATTAGACATAGAGACTTAATCTCAAAATTTAGATCTGTGTATTGTAGCGCACAGGAATTGCAGATCCATACACTGTAGGTGAACAGGAAGTTGGGATTTAAGAAGAGAAACTCTGGTCTCACTCTGGACAGTCATTCAAGTCAACCATGTTTGGGAACAAACCAATACAAGTCTTCAGATTCATTTTAGCTGACTATATGAGTATTTTATTTTCTTGTGCCCCATACACTTCAGGGGGCCTGATGTCACAGTGATGAAGCTTTTTATACACCCATTTCCCAGGATCCTGTTGAGGGAAGGAGCTAGGGGTTGAGGATAGGTTTGAAGAAAACGGCTAATGGTAATGTCTGCAATGAACAACTAAGAAGGCCAACTTTTACCAAACTACCATCATCTCATCAAATTCATGTGATGACCAGCTTGCCTAGAGGGGCCCCTTACACTGAGGAACGCTTGGAGACCAGGCTGTGCTTCTGCTTCAATGTGACTCCATGCTCAGAAAATTCACCACGTGTCTCCTGGAAAGTGGAAGGATGTTGGATCTGCTTCCTGACCCTGAACAGCTTCTGACTTAGTAGGCATGAACACAAAATGGGCTACAGTACATTTTGTACAGTTGCCGGATTATGTTAAAGCCAATCCCAGATGCCATTTCATCAGTGAATACTTCAGTGTATGTTGCTAAGGGATGGGGATTTTTAAAAAGCAAAAACTGTACCATTATACACCTAACAATTAATAATTTCTTAACATCTTCTAATATCTTGTCAGCGTTCACATTTCCCTGATTGTTCAATAACAACTTTTACAGTTGATTTGCTTGAATCAGAATTCAAACAAAGTAAACTTTCCATTGGTTAATATGTCCCTTAGGTCTCTTTTATTTATTTAATTTTATTTTTATGTATTATATCCCCCTTTTTTGTAGTCACTTTATTTATCGAATAAATTGGGTTGTTTGTCTTGTAGAATTTCCCAATTCTGAACTTGACTCACTGCATTCCAATGAGGTCATTTAATAATTTCCTTTGTCTTTTACTTCCTGTAAGCTGATGATTAGATCTAGAGTTTTGATCAATTCGTTTTCAATCTTTGGGTTTGCAGCTTCCTATTACTTCACACAGGGGCACATAAAGTCTGGCATTCTCTTTTTGTAATGTTCAGATTGATCATTGGATTCAGATGTTACTTATTGATGGACAGGATTTCATTAGGGCCGTATAGCTGGAGAGCAGAGCATCAAAAAGCCCTGGAGACAATTTTGAACTCTAACGTGTTCCAGGTACAGCTAATAACTGGTTGCTGTAGAGTCAGCTCTGACTCACGGTGGCCCCATGCGTGTCAGAGTAGAACTGTGCTCCATTAGGTTTTCAATGACCTATTTTTTGGAAGTAGATCACCAGGCCTTTCTTCCAAGGTGCCTCTGGGTGAACTCGAACCTCCAGCTTTTCAGTTAGCAGCTGAGTGCATTAATCATTTGCACCATGCAGGGACTCATAGATTAGTATAATAAGTAGAGGCCTCATATAGGGATGGAAGGCAAGATGAAGCTAGAATTGTAAATAATAATATTATTTTTTGAACACATGTAACCTAGGCACTGTGCTAAATGCTTTGTATACACATAAAGGGCTTAGAACAGTGCCTGGCACATCAGACTAAATAATAAAAGACATTATTGCTATTGTTAGTTTTAACTGCTTTACTCTGCCACCTCCCTCAGGAAGCCTGGTAATCCAGGGAAGGGGGAAGACATAGGCAGAATGACCTGGCTGGGCAGAATTGAAACAGGAACTCTCTCTTTCTGTGGCAACATTGCCCTGGCCATTTGTGGAAGTGGACAAATGTGTCTAATTGTAGGCGCTGCAGGGTATAGGGGTGGGGACCACTGAAGGCTTTAGGCTGGAGAGTAGCATGGTCAGGGGCATTTAGAAACGCTGGGCAGACACTTACACACAGGAGGGGCGGCCTGGGGTGACAGGACCGGAGGCTGAGGGAGCAGGTGCGGAGGTTTTGGTAATGGCCAGGCTAGGAATTGTAGCTGTTTTCAGCTCAAAGCTATGGTTGTACAAGTGGTTCCTCTACCTGTGGCCTCTGGAGGAAGATGGACCCATACAACTGCCGTACACCTGGCTTAACGCTAAAGGGTCACAGATGTAATGTCAGAAATGAAGCTGTGGAAGCACCAGATGGCAGCAAGGGAGAACTCCTCAGATCACAGGAGGGAGGAAAGCCTTTCTAACCATGTCGCAGAATCCAGAGACCACCAAGCTATAAGACAGATAAATCTGACTCCTCAGAGTCACCATGAGCAAAGTCAAAGGCAAGTGAGAAACTGGGAAAAGACATTTGCATAGAATATCACAGATAAAGCACAGATCTCTCCAGTATATAGAGATTTCCTAGAAATTGAGAAGGGTCAACAACCCCAGAGGAAAATGAGCAAAAGGAGCAAAGGCATTTCTCACCACTAAGGGCCTTAAACATGTGAGAAAATGTTCAACCTTATTCATAAGAAGAGAAATGCACGATTTAACTGCAATTCCACACCATCTATCCCCTCTTAAGCTGGCTGGAAGAAATTGCTGTTGGGAGTGCAAAACGGTACAACCCTGTAGAGGCCCAATATTTGTCATATTGGTAGTATTTATCAAAATTACAGATTTGTAATGCTTCGGTGCAGAAATCCCATTTGTGGAATTTATCTCCCAGATGTGTCCTGCACGCCCACAAATTGAACCTGTGCAGCATCACCCATTGTGGTAGCAGTGCGTGTGATAGCGAAGGATTGAACACTATTCCAAGCTGAATACACTCTGGCCCCTCAGACAGTGGAACACGGTGCAGCTATTGGCGATAGAACGCAGGCCGTCTGCGTGCTGATAGGGAAAGAGTTCCAGGATAAGTGAAAGCAGCAGTGTGCACACAGGGAGCCTGGCTGCTGCCTTCTGTGTAAGAAAGGGAGAATAAGACCATGTGGTTTATTTGCACGCATTTGCGTAAAAAGATGCACAAGAAACTGATAAAAGTGGTTCCCTGTCCCTGGGTGGTGCAAATGGTTAAGCACTAAACTACTCATTGAAAGGTTGCTGATTCAAACTCACTCAGAGGCGCCTCGAAAGAAAGGCTATCTGCTTCTGAAAGGTCATAGACTTGAAAACTCTGTGGAGCATAGTTCTACTCTGCAACACGTCGGGTCGCCAGGAGCCAAAATCGACTCCAAGACAACTGGTTTGTGTTTTGTTTGCTTGTTGTTGTTTGGGTGTGGTTCAGGGAGGGAGCAGTGCAAAACGTGGGTCAGAACACAGCTTTCCAGAGTGGGCCTTTCTACAGCTGTTGTGCGTTTGAATCACGTAAGTGTATCACCTATTCACAAAAGATAAAATCCGATGTAAAAAAAACCATCCATGGTCTGAAACGCGTATACTTCCTTCAGGGAAGAGAACAGCTGTGCACCAGCAGGTGAGCAGGAAGCAAACATGACAAGGACATGAAAAGGGTGCACCGTGCAGAAAGCACTTATGGGCCTTATGGGTTAGGATCGACTCAATGGCAGTGGGTTTTTTTTTTATTTTTATTTTTATGGGTTGGAGTTGGGGGGCCTCATGATTTAGAGGAGGACAAAACGTACAAAATGTGTCGTGGGAAGGAAAGCTCTTGAGCTGGGTGTTGGTTCAACAGGTGTTGACAGAGATGAGAAATCTCGGGATGGTTTGGGCAGGCAGCGAGAGCGCAGCCTGCCTGGAATGGAGGGCATCAGAGGAGTAAGACAGCATGTGGAGTCAGCATGCGGAGGCCCCCGACTGCCTGGATGGGGCCTGACTCCACTTCACAGGCAATGATATGCCGTTGAAGGGTTTAGAGTCAATAATTGAACCCATCAGAGCCGTTTAATTCATCAGGCTTTTCCTGTGTGCCTAGTCATGTGGGCTCTGAGCCAGGTGCTGAGGGTTGCCAAGAGCAGTATGACTCAGAACCCACCTCCCAGAAACAAGCAGTCTCCCAAGAGACAGATTTATAAACAAGTAACTAGGGGGGTCGACATGCTGAGGGCGGAACTAGAAGTCTGAACCAGGCCACAGGAAACAGTTCAATTCATTGATTTAGGGAGATATGGAGGTGTTGGGAGCCTCCAGAGACATCGAAATGGCTAAGTCAAAGGTGGAAATGCTCATCTAATGGATGGTTATCATTGCAGAAGTTTGGGATGAATGGGAGGGGAGGAGACACTGAAGTTCAGCAACAGGTAAGTCAAAGCATCTAGGACATGCTGCTGTGAGCTGGAAGGACAGTGGTTCCAACAGGAGGGAAAAGCAGGGGGATTATTCCATAGTGCCAGCCAAAATGTCACAGGCAGGAATGGATACCCAAAACACAGTACATACACACAATGAAGTATTACTTACCCATAAAGAGAAATGAAGTTCTGATACACGCCACCACATGGATGCACCTTGAAAACACTATGCTGAATAAAATAAGTCACCACAAAAGGACAAATATTATCCAATCCCACTTAAGTGGAATATCCAAAGCAGGCAAATGCGTAGAGACCAAAGTAGACTAGCGGTGACCAGGGGCTGGAGGAAGCGGGGAGTTACTGCTTAAAGCAAACAAACTAAAGATGATACGTTCTTTTTCTCTTGAACCTTACAGTCTACCAAAAACATACCTAATAAATAAATATAAAATATTAATAAGCCTAAGTTTTATTATGCAAAGTCCATTTGGAGTAAGCCTCTGTAAGAGGTTGAGGGTTAAACACACACACACAGCAGACAGGTCTCGGGGTGCTGGTGTTGAAAGGAAGAGCAGGTCGACTCTGAGGCGGTGAGAATGAGGAGCTAGGACCCTAGAGTCGGGACTCTGGAAGGAGGCCCTGGGGAGTGAAAATGGGGTCATAGTGAGAGTAGCTTGAAGCAGTGGGTGTGGCAGAGGTCACCACAAATGAAGGAGACTGAGAACAATTAATCACACTTGAGACGCAGGGAGCAAGAGAAAGCATGAGTGAAAGAAGAGAAAAAGAAAGGGCAAGATTCAGGAGAGCCAGGGGATGCCTATCCTGGAGGGCAAGGAATAGAAGAGACCAGAGCTGAAGACTGAACTCACTTCGCGCAGACTCTGATCCAACCAGGGGTTGGCAACGTGGACTCCAGCAAGAGCAGCCATTAAGAATGCAGGTGAGGAACTGAGGAGAGGAAGAGAGCACGGTCCTCCTCTGAGAAGACCAGCTTGAGTGGGGAGGACAACAGACCAGACTGCGGTGGGGGGCTCTGCAGGAAGCAGAGCCAAGGTCTTGGCAGCAGTGCTGTGGACTGGGCCCTCCATACCGAGAGATAAATGTGGAACAGACCTGGTCACACAGGCAGCCTGCACCAGCCCAGGCTCTGGGGAGCCACGGTTACTGGCAGCTGGGCAGAGACCATGAAGGCAGGTAACAGGGGGGCAGGAGAAAGTACCCTTGAAAGTCAAAGCTAAATGAAGAAGATATGTCTCTTCTCACCCACCACAGGGAGTCCCGGATGGCTGGTCTTCTGCCTTTGTTTCCCTCTTTGGCCCCAGGCCCCTCGAGGTTATGTTTGCAGTGCTGCCCCCAATACTGAGCATACTGGGGTGGGGGCAGGGAGAGGAATGAGGAGGGAGGACATTGCGGAAGTACAACTCAGTTCAGTAGCGTGTTTAAAAAGGAGGTTCTGTGGTTCCCTAGGGGTAAGCATATAGGAGGCCAGCCGGCCATGGCTTGTAGACGCTCTGCTGTGGCAGTAGCTGAGGCTGTCTTCCAGTTAGCAGAGGGCCTGCCCGGGCTGCCTTCCCGCCTGACAGTCCCAGGCCACAGCTCCTCTCGCTCCCTCTGCATTCCTCACCACTTCACTAATTCGTCTTCAGAACCATAAGATTATTATAGCAATTATGACCATTTAATACATTAAAATTGTTGCATATGATTATAATCATACATAGTTAAATTATTATTGTAACTACAATCATTCATGGAGCCCTTGTGCTAAGTGCCTTATCTTCCTGATCTTATTCAATCCTCCTGACAGCCTCACAAAGTAAGTTTTATTGTGACTGCGTTTTCCAGACGGAAAGACAGAAGCTCAGAGGCTAGATGGCTGCATGGTCTGCCTTCTGAAGCTGCTGCTCTGTCCCTGGAACTGAGGCCTGAGCTCATCAATCTCCGCCATCAGCCGGCGCTCAGTTCAGGTGATGCCCCAGCTTTTGAGGCCTTCCAAGCAGGGCCTCCACCCTCCATCCTGCTTCCCTCACTGTGCCTGCTTTCCTCCCCAGCCAAGCAGTTTACTCTTAACCCCATCTTCCAAGTTTTTACCTTTGCTCACCATCTTTCCTTTCCTGGAGAGGCCCTTCCTGCCCTCTGGGTGTCCACCTGTCGGAACCAACCCATTCTTCAAGGTTGGAGATGCTAACTCCTTCCTGAAGCTGCTCTATGATCACGGCTGCCACAGAACTCTGGGGAGAGCTCCACACCTTGCTTAAGGCCGGCTTCTAACTCACTCTGTTTGCAGTGGAGCTTGAAGTCTTCCCCCACGGCACCCTCCTGACCCATAGGTGTGAACTCCCTGTCTCTTCAGGAGAACTTCATGTAACAGCCCCGCTTCAAGTAACCAGGGTGACATTTTTTAACATCTTCTGCTTTGTCCTTCAAATGGATTAAAAAAAAAGTGTATCCCCTGCCATGACAAATTCATGCTCGATTTTATAGCAGAACAATGTTATTTTATAATATCATTTGATGAAATTGAGATTCAGGATGACGTGCTTTTCCCACAGCTGGAACGCCCTCTCCACCACCACCAAGAGCCAGTGAGGTGCATAGCCAAGTTTAGGAAACACACAGTCCTCCAGGGCAAAGCTGCATCTTGCTTCTAAGCCCTGCATCACAGATGAGTGTTAGTTGTAGAAAGAAATCTCTTCATATTTGCTCAAATGAAGTACATATTAATACAACCTACGAAAGCGTCTGCAAATAATTTCTCAGTAGATGCATGTTTCCCTGGTAATCAAAACTACTTGATTAATTTGGTCAGTGAAGCTACTTTGTAGAGCTGGTACAAGCCCACCAACATAGTCCCTGTTGCCAAGGTCTACTCTGTGGTCCCTCCAAGGCTCTGTTGTATTTCCATGTCAGAAATTTACATGTGTTGGTAACAGAGCCAGACCACACTTTAAGTCATTCGTTTGGTCATGGAGCCCTCCCACCTCCATGTCTGTAGGTTTCCTCCTGCTTCTCAGAGTCTAAGATGCCTGATGCTAACAGATGCCTTGCCACAGCTCACCCCGCCCCCTCCTTGCCCTTGGATGCCACGAGCCAAATCAATTCCCTTCAGTGACAACTTCCACCTGCTTAGAATGCTCTCTCAGTGCAGAGAGATGGGGGATTATCTGGGAGCCAGCCACTCTGGCTTCCCTCCCTGTGTGATTTGGAGGCAATGATTTTATCTCCACGCCTTGACCTTTCATCTTTGGAACAAACCCATATGGTGGGTGAATGAGAGTAATGTATGTCATGGCTAGGTCCCCCGGGAAGCAGACTGAGTCTTTTTTGTGTGCAGGCAGTTTATCGGTTAGTATTCTTGAGATCAACACTGGTGAGTGATGGGCAAGCAGGACTGGGAAGAGAGAGAAGTTGGACTTTGATGCAGTCACACAAAGGCCCTCTGGAGGCCGCTGGGATGGCCCTTGACAGTGGCCTTCAACAGGCTTTAGTTCCCCCACGGTGAGCAGACACTGGGTGTGCGCTAACCCACGGTGAGCAGACGCCGGGTGTGTGCTAACCCATGGAAGAGCGTGCCTCCTTGGGCATCAGGGCAATTCCTGGAAGGCGGTCTCAGCTGAGAGATGTCAGCCACGAACACTCCCTGCAGCTAGGGGTTGAGTGCCTCAGTTCTGGGCAGAAGGGTGGGAGGACTTGGGGAGTCTGGCCGGCACATGGCAGTGTCCACAACAGTATGTAAAGTGTCATCAGATTATGAATGCACTCCGCCTAAATTAATAAAGTTATAACTAATAGCCCAAAACTCCTTTTTAATAGTAGAAGATAACATTTAACCAAAATACTAGATTTGAGATGCTTCAGGGAATGAGGGAAAGTTAAAAATGTGGGGCAACACAAGAGAAATGAGATTTTGGGGGGAAATGGTAGTTTGTGGTGGGTAGGACTTTCCCTCTCACACAGTCAGGAGTGGCCTCTCACAAGCTGGGTTACCACCAGGCCCAAGTCTTAATTCACCAGGACTGGCCCATTTCCTGAGAGAGCTCAGGTGCTTCCTTGAGGAGAAAGAACATGTTCAAAAGGCAAACAAGGAAGGGAACACACTCCACTCATGGATAAAAAGCAAGAAAGTAAACACAGAAGTAAAGGATCTTATACCCCACAAAAGAAGAGCTTGCTGTCACAGGGGGCAAAGCCAGAACAGGCCCATGGTTCCTGTTTGGTGCAGGGCTCAGAGCACTTCAAGAAGATTTGGCCCCTTTCAGAATCACCATTCTCCCACATTTTCTTCACTTTTCTCAAACTGGAGAGTTTACAGCTGCCACTCACTTTCTATTGGCAGTAGACACACATCTCTTTAAAGAGCTGCCAATCCTGACTCCGCAATGATCGTCATTTCAGTGTCTTGAACCCAGTCTCGTGAAATGCCTCAGAGCAGCAGAAGGATACAGCAAACAAATGGAAACTCAGGAAAATACTTTTTTAATCCCCAAGACACAATGTAATACTGTTTGGTTTATAAATATTTCTATTAGCAAACCATTTACTGCATATTCAACAGATATCCTATAAAATAGAAAAAAGTTAAAATGTATTAGTTTCTTTAAAATATAGAAGAATAATGAGAATAATGAGCATTGATCAACCACCTACTATTATTAAGCATTTTCCATGGTCCGGTGGTCCTTTAATCCCTACAATGACCCTATCTGTAAATGAGGTCACTGAGGCTCAAATGAGGTGAAGTGTCAATAAGTGGCAGAGCCTGGATTCAAACCTGAGACTTTTGCACTAATAAAAGTCTAGCCTTGTCAAAACAATAGTGTGCTGTTCTATAGCCAGGTCATTTTCTGAATTTGAAGTACATATGAATTTGGGAGCCTATAGATACTGTGGCGCCCTGGTGGCCCAGGGGTTAAGAGCTCAGGTGCTAACCAAAAGGTCTGCAGTTTGAATCCACCAGCAGCTCCTTGGAAACCCTATGGGGCAGTTCTACTCTGTCCCACAGGGTCGTTATGAGTCAGAACAACTCGATGGCAATGGGTATAGAAATAGATACTGTGCCTTAAAGAGAATGTGTAGACCCTCCCTCTGTGCTGCTGCACACCAGCGAACACACACATACACACATACACATGTCAGGCCATGCAGAGTAGCTCAATCATATCTGTTCAAAAATTTCTCCCACCTTCCCAGCAGCTCAAAAAATTAGAGATGCAAAGAAAAGCTCTAAAGGCACAGTTAGAACAGAGAGTCATCAAATTAAGTCCCTGTTTTCTCTGGATTGAAGGGCCAGTGTGAGTATAGCCTAAGAGGACGTACTTTTAAGAAGGACCTCAAGCCTGGAGTTCTATTAAATCACCGCCCAACCTCACCTAAGGCTATTCTTCTAAATTACAGCTCTGCCATTTGCCTCACTCGTTTCCAGCCAGTCCCACAGCCCCTCTTTGAGAGGCACCTACACCCCAGTTTAAAGAGAAACCAAGATGAAAGTGCCAGATTCGTTCTGCTCCAATCAGTTGGCTGACATTGCAAACATGAACACATGTCCCACGCATGCAAAGACCAGCCCTGCACAAAATGACCAGGGTTACAGCTTGTAAAATGTAATTACAGAAGCGAAAGTAAATGAAGCAGAGTCTTGGCTCAAGCAGAGATGGTATCACAAAAAATGAAGTGGACAGCTCTCTGATGCTGCTCTGTTCTAGGGGAACAAAACTCGAGCTGTTGGCCTGTCAAGAGGTAATATTTCAAATGCTGAGTATTTCCCTGCCTGACGGATATTAATTCAGTTATCCACTTTGCCAATGTGTAAATGCTTAGAAACCCTGTCAAAACTAATTTTCTCAGCATATCTGTTCCTAAAGTATACAGTCCTGTAGCCATGTTCAGGATCTGTTATTGTGTTATGTTACAATCCCATAACCTTTAAGTTTCTGGTTATTTCTGAAAAATACAGAATTATTTAAAGGGCACTTTGGTTTAAGATGCAGCTCTGGTTGCGTAGTGGTTAAGAGCTTGGTTACTAACCAAAAGGACAGCTGTTTGAATCCATCAGCCTCTCCTTGGAAACCCTATGGGGCAGTTCTACTCTGTCCTACAGGGTCGCTATGAGTCAGAGTTGACTCCACAACAAAAGGTTTCTAGTTTAAGATATTATTAATTTTCATATACCTTTCAATTATTTTAACATTATCTTATAATATAAACATTATAATCTTATTAAATTAACATAAATAACTTTTACAAAGTGTTTTGAAAAACTGATGTAGTTTCTAAAATACACGTTTTAAGCTCTCTTCAGGAGGTTCCCATACAAGATTTTAAAAAATAAGCAAGATCTAAAAGTTCCTTTTAGATCTTGTTTATTTATTTATATTTTGGCTGATGTGTTCACTTGTGAGCAAGAATTAGTCCCCCAAGAATTAGTGTATTTGTTCTCTTAGATTTAGTAGTAATTTAGAAACAAAATTTTATAGTTGAAAGGAATCTTAAAAATCACTGCATTTGCAACCTTTTATTTTTTTTTATTGTGGTAAATATATATACAGTAAAAGCTGCAAAAGCCAGAACCTGTGTAAGGCAGAAACCTGTCAGAGAAGGAAATCTCTAATGTTATTTTCCACTAAAATGAGCCATAGAAAAGTGGTAGGACTGCATCCTGTCAAAGGTGGAAAACTTGTGAGACCCGGGGAAACAAGGCAGTACCCTGGAGTTCTGGCTCTCACAGGTTTCACAGTATATACATAGAACACAAAACATTTGCCATTTCCACATTTTTTTTTACACATACAAATTAGTGACGTTAATTTTGTTCATCATGTTGTGTAAACATCACCAGACCCTTTAGTTTTAAGGTAGTGGACATAGAAGACCCGTAGTGAAGGAATTACTCCAGATTTTCTCGAGACTTGTTTAAAAATGAAATGAACTACATATTTTGGAATATGCATAAGCATATAAGCATTGTTCATTTATGAGCAATAACAATAAAACAAAGGTGAGGCTAGTGAAATTGAAAAGGATGGATTTTCTTTTCGTTGATTTCTGAGACTTTAAAGACCTCCCTTCTCGCCACCCTCCTGACTTTTCACTAGCTAGTCATTTCTATCATTCTCACAGGTCAGCAGCGAGGGAGCAAAAAGCAGCTCTCAGATGTCAAATGCGGCACTGCTGTCACCAGTTTGAAAAGGGCTCCTCCTGCCGAAGTACAAGACAATTCAAAAGTGTTGATAACAATAATCATAAAAATCATAAACTGTTTTCACCCCTCAAGATGATTCAGTATTTCTCAGATACAACTAGAAGCTTATGGACTGTGCCTGCCCAGCTATTTACACGCCTACTCGGACGACGGGATTAATTTGACATCCCCCGTCGGGGAGCCTTTGTGATCCATCGCCACCTCTCTAGAAGTCGATCTTTGTCAGCGCCAGCGGCTGAGCTGCAGCTCACGGAACAGATGGTTCCACTTAGCCAGGAGGCTCCATCACCTGTGCGAGCGCGCGCGCGCGCGCGCGGAGGGAGACGGGGGCTCTTGTGTTTAAAGACAGAGCACCTAGTGCTGCCCGAGACTAAGGAGGCAGCGTTCTTCTTTTCTCAACTGCTTCGCGGAGGGAGGGCCAAAGTGAGGCAGTGTGAAAATTCCCGGGAAAGCCGTTTTCCACGTGGATTCAAACACTTTTGCGGGTGTCCGGGCAGGGTTTCCACAGACATGAGGCCGGTTAGCTGCCAGCCTTTCCCCCGCAGCAGCCTGGAAACAGACGCAAAGCTAGAAGCGTTTCGTCACACCATCTCCTCCTAAAACAGAGATTCTCATACTTTAATGCACATTAGAATCACCCGGGGAGCTCATAACGCTGCCCGCGTCCAGGCTGCACCCCAGACACGTGCAATCAGACTCCCTAGGGATGGGACTCAGACATCAAGAGGTTTATAGCTCCCCTGGGGATCCCAGTGTGCAGCCGCCTTTAAGAATCACTTCTTTACTAACCCTTTGCACAAGAGGACTACCAGACATGGTTTCTATCCGAAGGCATAAAGCTGAACATGGACTCTGGATAGCTGTGCAGTCGGGTTATTGCCGCGCTGGTACAAGCACTCGCCCCACCGTGGTGATGCGGGTCTTTCCTGCATGCAATCTGCAGACCCTGTCTAATATTTTCCATACCGGGCAATGAGATCACAAACTCCAAAACACTAAATCAAAACCGGAGGCACTACGGGTCTTCAATAAAACTCCATAGCCCATACACAAGGGAAGGGGCGGGGGGAACAAATTAAAACCATCACTGAGCTGAGGGCATGTTATATATATTCATATATACTATATATATTTATACATACGCACGTATAAAGGAACCCTGGTGGCACAGTGGTTAAGCGCTTGGCCGCTAACCGAAGGTCGGCGGTTCGACCCACCAGCACCCACCAGCCACTCCGTGGGAGAAAGATTGGCAGTCTGCTTCCCT
This sequence comes from Trichechus manatus latirostris, assembly GCF_000243295.1. Lineage (NCBI taxonomy): Eukaryota > Metazoa > Chordata > Mammalia > Sirenia > Trichechidae > Trichechus > Trichechus manatus. The sequence continues at coordinate 5,714,438 of NW_004443978.1, read as the reverse complement.
AAAAATTACAGCCTTGGAAACGTATGGGGCAGCTACACTCTGTCATACAGGGTCGCTGTGAGTCGGAACGGACTGGAGGGCACACACAGCAACAATGTATGTAGATGTAACAGGCGTTGGGATATTGCAGCAATTAGAAGACAGTATCAAGCAACAGTTAAAACTGACCAAACTAGACCAGGGGTAACCCACTAGTAAAAATCCCTTGTGTCTTAAAGAAAGCTCATCTAAAAGACATGGGATTTTTGATTAGGAAAATTTGCAGGGAGAAATTACACAGAGATAGGCATATGATAAACTAAATGAATATGAAGGAAATCTTACTTTAACAAAAATATGCAATTATAGAAGGCTTCAATACTTTCGAGTTTAAAACAAACACACATCTCTGTAACAAAATTTTTATTCCAAAATAGCGATGTTTCTAAATAATATGTTGACTATAAGTACGATTTATAATTTTGAGCAACCTGGAAATGGGCGAGGGAAGATGGAGGAATAACACAGGCTCACTGTTCCTGGGCTGGAGGGGAGTGGGGAACCCCCCACCCGCAGATTTTCATATTCTTTTGTGGCTGAAGTGTTATTAAATAATAGTTCCTGCAACCCTCCTAACTACCCCATTCCCAGCCCTTGAGTTATGTTTATGTGGTGAAAATTGGAGAGTAATTATCTTTAATCAGAAATAGGACAAATCCAGGTAAGCAAATGGATCAGCTGGGCATTCTTTTTAAAATATGCTTATTAAAATACACTTCTATTCTTTGCTGTTGTTGAGAATATACACAGCAAAACATACATGAATTCAACTGTTTCTACATGTACAATTCAGTGACAATGATTAAATTCTTTGAACTGTACAACTGTTCTCACCCTGCTTTTCTGAGTTGTTCCTCCTCCATTAACATAAACTCACTGCCCCTATGTTTCCTATCGAATCTTTCGAGTTGCTGTTGTCAGTTTGATCCCATATAGATAGAACTTAAAAGAGCATATGCTTAAGACAAACATTCTTTACTAGTTAAGCTATTGTTTAGTTTTAAGAAGACTTCAGGGAATATTTTTGGTTTAAGGTTTAAAGACAGATTTGGGAGTTCATCCAGCCTCCATGGCTCCAGAAGTCTGGAGTCCATGAGAATTTTAAATTATGTTCTGCATTTTCCCCCTTTTGATCAGGATCCTTCTATATAACCTTTGATCAAGATGTTCAGTAATGGCAGTCAGGCACCATCCAGTTCTTCTGGTCTCATGGCAAAGGAGACAGTTGTTCATGGAGGCAATTAGCCACACATTCCATATCCTCCTCCTATTCTTGACTCTCCTTCTTCCTCTGTTGTTCCAGGTGAATAGAGACCAATTGTTGTGCCTTGGATGGCCACCTGCAAGCTTTTAAGACCCCAGGTACTACACTACGAACTAGGAGGTGGGACAGAAGCACTCAACATGTTATTAGGAGAATTAACTGGGATGTCCCATGAAACCATGATCCTAAACCTCCAAACCAACTAAATCTCATGAGGTGTTTGGCTGTATGTAAGCAACCTCAGCAGTTACAATTTTTTTTTTTTTTTTGGTCGTTGTTGTAAATATTATCTATCGCACAACTTTTACCAATTAAACTTTTTACAGGTGCACAACTTACTGACAGGGCATTCTTTTTAATCAAGAAAGAGGGCTCCACACATGTCCTTCAGTTTCTATGTCCTTGGTCTATTCTCCAGGTTCTATGTCCATGAAGGATTGGAAATTTCCAGAACAACACTCTTGCATTCAAGGGCAGTACATTTGAAGCTGGTTCCAATTAGGCTGGGCTAGTGTAGATGCCTCACATGGGTCAATATTTGCAGCAGAGCAAACCTAATCTTCAGGAGCATCCTCTAATCAGCAAGAGACCCTCCTGCAGTGCTGCGTTTTCTAGTTTCTCACAGGCAGTCATGCCACTACCATCTCTATTCCCTTAGCAAATGTCCACCTTTATCTTTGGTAGCCCTGTGGCCACTCTAGATCTTCCGTTTTCCAAATACCGGGACTTGTGCAGGAGGTATGTATGTCCCAGGGACTCTTTAAGTTTCCCAAATATTTCCATTTTAATATTGCTGTTTAGACTTTTAACGCTGTCACATAAACATTTTTGAGAGCTCGCTCCCAAGGTGGGATTTTGATCAGGGCCTGGCACCTTCTGTGGGCTTTTATGTTGTTGGAATGAAATGAGATAGCTCTAATTGCACATACAGATGATCTCATGTAAGTGGAAATTGAGGCTTATTCAACATGCTCGCGTCCAGGGAAAGAATGGGAACATGAGAGCAAGAAATAGAGCCCTGAATTGTGCAGCCACGAGGACATACACTCAGGAATGACGAGCTCCTTCGCGGTGCTCACAGAAAGTGCCGCTTCCTACGAACGGCAGCCGCCGCCTTTAGTTTATCTTTCGCACCCAAGTGTTACATTTAAAACGCTTCTAGTGGAAAAGGAAGGTTATAATGCAGTACTAGAATCCCTGCATCTCAGGGTAGAAAGTATCTGAGATCTTCGTTTGCGACGCTCAATTTCCCCTTGTTTATTTCTAGTGGGGGTTTCACCGCACATTTATTTTCTGATGTCTATTTCTCTCATGCCTCTGAATGGAATTGCTGAAGCCAGGACGTCCACTCACGCGGAAAATATTCATCTATTTTCGTTTATCCATTTCATTTTAGGAAAACGAAATTTTTTTCTTTGCTTATCTCACCATGCGTTTCCAAGTACATAACCCGCCGTCAGCAGCCAGTGCAGGTGGAAACACTCCATCTCACAGCTGACCTGACCCGCTTTCAATAATAAACACTCCCAGGCTAACAAATAAAATGCGAAGCTAGGCAAAGAACCGATTTCAAGTCCACCAAGGTCACAAGCAGGCCGAATTAAAACAAGCCTCCGGAATGGGTCTAGGCGAAGCCGAGGACTGCGTTTATCGCTCTTGGAGCTGTTTTTAGTCTAAATGGCACTACCTTCATCATTTTCCATTTAGAGTTTGGGGAGTCTGTTGTGTCCCAACCGGGAGCCGAAGGTTCTTCTCGCAACGCCTCACCACTCCCTCCCCTGTGGGATTGCGGAAGCGAAAGAAATGTGTCCCACAGCGGGTACACTCGGTGAGGAGTGCGCACCAGCCCGGCGCCGGGCGGACTGCGCGCACCCGGGCCAATTCAGCTAACCGGACTCCTCCCTCTTCCCCTCACCCTCCTCCAACAGCCCAGTTCACACCCCGCCGCCTTTCTCGCACATTCCTGTTTCAGGCGAGCTAGTTCGCCTAAAGCGCGTTCTCTAAGGGTTTGCAATTCCCTGACCTGGGTCAGCTCTTTCTCTTACACGTTTCAGTGCATCTAGCCACGTCTCAGTTTCCTTTTATCAAATTTCCTCTTCTTTTTAAATGTGGTGTGGCGGAATCGCTTCTGCAAACTTCAAGGGGTTGTGGTGGGGGCTGGGGGATAAACACAATCCCGCCACGCATAAAGCGCGAACACAGCCTGCACTACTTTTTTAAAAAATAGGAAATTAAGGAACTCGGTTTGTTTGAGTTTTAACCGCACGACTCAGGGCGCAGTGTCTTAAAAACACAGCAAGAGCGCGGACCTAAGCTGAACCCAGGACACGCACGGACGCGACAGAGGGCTAAGAAGGCCCGAGGCAAGGACGTCGGAAGGAGTTCCCAGGTCCTAGCCCTGCTCACCCAGAGCCCGCATTGGCTCAGCGGCCCCAGCGGGGGGCGGGTGGGTCTCGGCGTTTGTCCTTCGTCAGGCCCTGGCTCGCCCGAGGACCCTCCGGTGGTGCCGCCTGTTTTTTCTGCCTTCAGGTCCTTCCCGGCAGAACCGAAACGCGCCCTGGCGCGCCTGGCTCCGCGGTTGCTCCTTCAGCCCTGCGGATCCAGAATGGGGCTTTCGTCTGCTTGATTAGGCTTCCCTTAGGGGCCCCGAAACGCCTGGGCCCCTGGAAGACCCCGGCCTGCTCGACAAGCATGTTTTGTTTGCACCCAGATAACTTCCCGAAACAGTCCCAACAAAATCCAAAACGACGCAAGAGTTGTGAAGTGGGGGCGACTGTCTCTCCAAGGAGCGTCGAGTCACCAAGTCCCTGGCTGTCCCGCAGCCCTAACTTTCCGGCGCTGCGTTCACCGCCGGGAGGTGAACGGTCAGGGAAGCTCACCGGCAGCCGTCCCTGTCGCCATACCCCAGACCCCCGGAGGACAGGCACCCCTTCCTGCCTCCTCTTTGTCTCACGCATTTGGAACCGAGCTCACCTCCCTTCTTTATCTTTCTCCGGAACCTGGGCCAATTCCCGGAGGCGGCTTGCGGAGAAGTAGGACTCGGATCCGTCTTGCACCCCTGAGGAAGCCGGCCCTAGCCGGACGCGTTCAGTCCTGGGCCCGGGAGCGCGACCTCAGCTCCGCGGCTCGGGCACCCCTGGGAGCCGCTCTTCTCTTTGCAGAGCGCTGGGCCCCGGACGTGCAAATCTGCAATGTCAAACCCACCAAGCAAAATCGCTCAACCGGCCAATTCTTCCTCTGTGCGTTTAGGGCCGACCAAGTAGCTGCCCCCAGGTCTTGGCGGGGGCCAAGCTGCATGCCGGGAATGTGGGGGAGACGTTTCTTTTCTTTCGGCAATCACACCTTTGGGCTATCTCGCCCGCAGCCCAGCCTGTGGCTCTGGAATCTGCAGAGCTCCGCCAGGGACCGACAGGAGGCGACAAACTATAAACTCGCGGGTGCAGAGGGCTGCAGCGAGCACTGTGTGGTCCCGACTTCCCGCAGCTGGCGCCTGGGGCGTGAGGTGAGGGCCGACGGGCTCTGCCACCCAAGAGAACTTCGGGAGCAATCCCTGTCTCCCCCAGACTCCGGCGGCTTTCGCTGAGGGAGGGGCGATTCAGCATGGGCTGAGCCTTCCTGCCAGCGCCCCGCGCTCTGTGCGCAGAGTTGGAGTGGATGTTACCCTGTCGAGGCGGGTAGGGGCGAACCAGCTCTCAGGGTGGCACGGCCGGCTTTATTTGCTCTTCTCTAAGCGTTCCTGTCAACTCCTCGCCTACACGAGAAAGAAATGGCTTTAGCTGCTTTTCAGGAGCATGGGAAAGCGCTGGGCTGAGGCATGGCTGCTGCATTTCCCCGGTACCTCTTGGGCTCGGGCGCCCGACTTGAAATACAGGAGAGTCTAGGTCAGAAGTGAGCAGGTTCCAAACCACCTGGAGAGAGCTGAGAGGGAGCGTACTCACTCTCCGTGGCCTCAGAGCACCCCTCGCCCGCTGCGCACCCAGTCCTCTGCTCTGCGCCTTCGCGGAGCTCCTGGCTCCGATTTATACACCTTAATTCAATCTCCCACTTCCCCAAGTTCTAACACTGACCCCGTGCACGAGGGGTGAGCAGGCCTGGTCCTTCCAAACAGTTTCTTTACCATCCTCTGTGTTCACTTCCTAGAGCCCCAACCCTCAAACTTCTTCCTGGTCCCCGAGGCCTTCCCAGGGCTCCTGGAACCTGAGGCTGAACTGTGTTCTCGGCGCTGCCTGAAACGACAGTCCTCACTTTTTTTGAATCTGCCTTCCTTTTTCCGTGGCCCCTGGCCCCGGTCTTGGAGGGCCTCTAGCGCTCGCTTCAAAGAGCCCGAGATTTATGGTTCAGGGCCTTTAACTGACATTCTCCTACAGGCTGATTAGGAGCCAGCGATGCTCTCCGGCCCCACAGCGGAGGGAAAGGTGTCGTGGCTTCGGCCGCCGCGGCTCCTTGGTTTAGCTGGATCCATCTCAGCCTCGGGCGGTAGCGTTGCGCCGGCGCGGGGTACCGCTCTCTGAAGGCTCCCGGCCCTGGGCTTTGAGAGGGGTTCTCTTCCCGCTTCCTGAGGAGAGCTGGGAGCTTCCGCGAGTCCTAGGAACCAAGGCTGTTGCTAGGCTCCCTCCTAGATCCTTTTTTTCCCTCCTAGCTCGGAACTCCCGGGCTCCTCCTCACACAAGTTAAGGTGCAAAACCAGGAGCTTCTCTCTCCACCTGCTCTTCCCCGGCCCCCGCCTCGAGGCTCTCTCCGTGATTGCCACGGTTAGCCACATAGTCTGGAGGGTCCAGAACTGGGCCTTGATGCAGAATAAAAACAGAAAAGAGGGTTGGCGGTTAATGCCAGGGTTAAAGACTTCAGGCTGCGCAAACGTCCTATTAAATGAAGGAGAAAGAGCCATCCTGTGGTTTCACAAAGACCCCCTGGAGGTTGGTGCTCTGGGAAAGGTAAGGTCGGGCTCCTCCGGGGTAGAGGAGTGCGGGGTTCCAGGACTTGGGAGAAAAAGACCGCCCTTCAGGCCTAGAATGAGAGCTACGGGTGCTACCTCCCGCGAACGCCAGGACGCGCCTGCGGTCGGGAGGGCGTCAGATCCCTGCTCCTGGAGGCAGCAGGTCAGATCCCTTTCTGGCCTGCGCCCTTTGTCACCTCTTGGAAAGAAATGAATTCGGGTGGGCGGCCTTGCCGCAGGGAGACAGAATCACTCCCGCTACCCCAAAGGAGTTGGTGGCTATTAAACGTTGTAAAGATATCCTGAGAACAGGGCTGGGGAGTCGTCAGAAATTGGACATGAGGGGGAGTCAGTTCCCTTGTAACCCGTCTTGCACCCTCCTCACCAGGCAGCTGCAAGCCAACTACCTTGCAACGAACAATTTTTTATTCTCTGATATCGTGGTAGTCGTAATGGGGGTGGAGGTGGTATTAAAACTGAAACCAAAGCTAGTGCTAGTTTTGATGCTAGCACTGATACAGTACTAATAAACTTAAAACGACTTCCCCATCGTTCCCAAAGCCCGAGGGGGGAGAGGGCTGCGAGGGGCGCAAAGAGAATGGAAGGTTCCAGGCCCAGCTGGGGCTGGGAGGGGTGTTTGTGTACGTGGGGGGGGGGACGTCCCGGAGGGGGGTGGAGGGAGGCCGAAGTGGGAGGGCAGGAGGGGGTAAAGTTTCAGGGCGGATGCGGGGGACGCCCGGGCGCAGTGACGGGAACCAATGAGCTGCCAACTAGCGCGTCTCCGGCGTGACTGCGGAGATTGACGTGGAGGACACGTCAAATTGATCCCCGCACGCTGCAGCTTCCCGATCAGACGAATTTCTCCCAATCGGATGAAGTTCACTCTGGGCCTAGGGTCGCGGGCGTGGAGAGTGTCCTGGGAGCCGGCGGCGGCGG
>NW_004443978.1:5658285-5707162 GCF_000243295.1 Trichechus manatus latirostris | reverse complement strand
CGAGCTCTCCTGGACTGCGCTGGGCCCTGCCCCCGCCGCCCCGGCGCCAGGCAGCCGGCTGGCCAGCACGCCATGGGTAAGGGGCGGGCAGCGAGCAAGGCGCGGGCGGGCTGAAGATGTGGGTCCTGTACCGGCACCTCCTAACCCTTTCGTCTGTTTTCCGTGCGTGATTCGATCCTGGGGTGCGAGCGAGCCACGTTCTCCGTACGTCCCCAGCCTTCGGGGGGTAGTTCGGCGCGACCCGGGAGAGGGTGTCCCAAGTAGCGGCGCCAAAAACGAAAGGAGGGCTGGAGCGCACACTGCCCCGCTTCGAGTTCCCTACGGTTGCTTCCACTCCCGGAGCCCGACCCAGGCCGTTTGCCCTCGGGCTCCGAGCCGTCTGGGAATCCTCGGGTTTTCTTGTCTCCTTTGGACGCGCTCCTGGGTGCCCTCTCTGTCCCGCGCGGCCACCCTTGGTTAACCCGCCGGTGTTTTTTCCCCCGCCCTCTCATTCTCGCCGGGCCCGTCCGCAGAGCAGACGTATGGCGAGGTGAACCAGCTGGGCGGCGTGTTCGTCAACGGCCGTCCCCTGCCCAACGCCATCCGCTTGCGCATCGTGGAACTAGCGCAACTGGGCATCCGACCCTGTGACATCAGCCGGCAGCTGCGCGTATCCCACGGCTGCGTGAGCAAAATCCTGGCGCGCTACAACGAGACCGGCTCCATCCTGCCCGGAGCCATCGGGGGCAGCAAACCCCGCGTCACCACCCCCAACGTGGTCAAGCACATCCGGGACTACAAGCAAGGAGACCCTGGCATCTTTGCCTGGGAGATCCGCGATCGGCTGCTGGCCGACGGAGTCTGCGACAAGTACAACGTACCCTCGGTGAGTTCCATCAGCCGCATCCTGCGAAACAAGATCGGCAGCCTGGCGCAGCCCGGGCCTTACGAGGCAAGCAAGCAGCCGCCGCCGCAGCCCGCGCTGCCCTACAACCACATCTACCAGTACCCCTACCCCAGCCCCGTGTCGCCCACGGGCGCCAAAATGGGCAGCCACTCCGGAGTCCCGGGCTCGGCGGGCCACGTCAGCATCCCCCGCTCGTGGCCCTCGGCGCACTCGGTCAGCAACATTTTGGGCATCCGGACGTTTATGGAGCAAACAGGTCAGTCGTGGCGGCCTCCCGCAGTCTTCCAAAAAGGGGCAGAATTCACCGGGCGGGCGTGCGGGCGGGAGCCACACTTACTCTCCTCCCCCTGACCGGTTCAGGCTCAGAGGAGGGCTCGAGGCTAGCTGGGGAGGCCCCGGGGGCGCGGGCCTTCTGTGGGAGCCCTCGGACATCTTGAACTTTTTATGGCAAGTATGGAAAATATTTCCCAAGTGGAAGAGCAGTCGCCGACCACAAATTCGGAGGCCTGAAATTGCGCTTTTTCGTTCTTGGAAAAAGTATGCAAACCCCTATCTCCAGATCTAAGCCAAACAAACCGCTCGGGGAATTCTGCGACCCTTTCTTTAGCTTTCTGGATTCCTCACCGTACCCCAAAGGGTTCCATCCTTGTCCATTCCAGATGCAGAGAGTCTTTTGAATAACAGGGAAAGTGGCTGTGTGGCCGATCTTACTAGAGGCCTGGATCTCTAGCAGGCCCGGGGCCTTGCGGGTCCTGGAGGAGGGATTCTGACTGACGGCCCCACGGGCATCCGGTACACTCGGGATGAAAGCTCACAAGGATTTGCCCTTCCTCTGCAATTAACTCAGTACCCTCTTGGTCCTCTCTCTCGGTAGTGGGGGTGGGGTGGGGGTGGCAGTGAAGGGAGGGAGAGGTTTGAGGCAACCTCCGTGCCGGGCTGTGGTAGGACGTGTGGGGATCGGAACCGGCTTTCTTGTGTCATGGTACTGCCCCCTGCCCCCAGAAGCCGACGGGGGATAGCACTCTCCTAGAACGATAAGAGGCAGAATTCTCAGTAGCCCAGGAGGTAGAAGGGGCGGCGGAAAGGGGCCAGGACTGCTTAGCTCCAGCAGCAGGGGAGCGCTTCTAGGGCCCTACACACGCTTTGTTTCTCCGCGTGGTTAGAATCCAGCCTGGGCCGCCCGCTGGGACCAAAGCTTCTCCCGGGGCGGCCGGTGGGCAGCTGGCTGGGAGGTGACCCTGCTGGGCCTGCGCTCAGATCTGGAGCTTTCCTCCCGTCCGCACGCACACGTGCATGGCGAGTAGATCTGCGCCAAAGTCGCGCTCTGGTCGCAAGGTTGACGCCTCTTTAGGGGAAACTCGGGTGTCTTCGGAGGCAATTCCGAGCAGGATAGTCTCCTAGATCCCCAGATGCTTGTCAAAAGTCTTTGAGAAACCATGTAATTCTCACGAGGCTGCTGTGAATTTGTAACTGGGACCCAGCACCCCTTTCCAGGCACCACCTCTGGAGAGCTGGGTAGCTGCTGTGGCCGAGAACGCCCATCCTCTGCGCCACAGGCCGCCTCCCCGCCAGATCTTCCATTTCGGGGGAAGTGGGTCGAGGGCTGACGGGAGCGAGGAGCAGGCCCACCGACTCCCTTCCTTCTGTCCCGCTGGGAGTGAAAGCGAAGCGCCGCGGGCAGCGGTCACTCCGCCTCTGATCGCTTTCTGAGAGTTTGACCACCCTTACGCGTTCGGGCAACCTCTTGGCCGGGCTTTGGTATATGAGCCGGCTGATTGTAGGCATGTGTGTGAACGACTTGGCGGGTGGGCCTCGCGGGTACTCTGGGCAGGGTCCGAAGCCCCTTCTAATGTGTCCTGTGCTCTCGGCAGGGGCCCTGGCCGGGAGCGAAGGCGCCACCTACTCCCCCAAGATGGAAGACTGGGCCAGCGTGAATCGTACAGCCTTTCCGGCCACCCAAGCAGTGAATGGACTCGAGAAACCTGCCTTGGAGGCGGATATTAAATACCCTCAGGTAACTGAGCGGCAGGGAACGTATCCTTAACTAAGAGAGCAGAACGGATAGAAGACGACAGGGAGACAGAGAAAGAGATAGAGAGGGTCAAGAAGGACAGAGAGAGAGGGAGGGAGGGAAGGAGGGAGGGAGGGAGCGAACTTGACAAGCCGACTGAGCGCGAGTGCCGAAGTGTGTGAATTCCGTGTGTTTGTCTGCTTTTTCTCTGGCTCCATGGTTTGGCCGGCTTTGGTGGGGGATTGATTCGCCTTTGGCCGAGATACGTTTGCTAAAAAAGCTGGAATCCTGAACCACAGATAGGTTGAGGATCCCACTTTCTCTAAATCCAGAATGAATTCCATGTTCCAGCCTCTAGTTGTATTATTACAATTAGAGTGGATTTTAAATTGTTATATATAGAGTATGTGTAACAATTAGAGTGGATAAAAAAAAAAAGCCCTTACTAGTAATATTAGAGGCTAGGCCTCACGTGGAGATAATTGACCGGGACAACTTGGGGAAATGAGGATCCCCACTCAGGAGTTGCTGGGGAGGCCGCAGGGAGGGAGGCCGCGGGGAGGGAGACCGCGGGGATGCCCTTGGCTGACCATCTGTCCCGTCTACCCCCAGTCGGCCTCGAGCCTCTCTGCGGTGGGCAGCTTCCTCCCGGCCTGCGCCTACCCGGCCTCCAACCAGCACAGTGTGTACAGCGCACCAGGTGGTGGCTACCTCGCCCCGGGCCCGCCTTGGCCACCTGCACAGGGCCCCCCGTTGGCACCCCCCGGGGCCAGTGTGGCCGTGCACGGTGGGGAGCTTGCTGCAACAATGACATTCAAGCATCCCAGCCGAGAAGGTGAGGGGTGTGGGGGGAGGGGCGGGATAGGTGCCCTGAGGACTAGGAGGGGTGCAGGGGAGTGGGTATAAGCCTGAGAAAAAGTGATAATGAGAGAAAGGGAGTGGGGTGGGGGAGAAAGAACCTGAAATACCCCAACCCGGGTGCTACACGACATCCTCCCTGTTAAAAGTTATGCAAGTGGCTTCTTGGAGCAGGTTAATTTCTGACAGGTGTATGCCTGTGTTTCTAGAAAGGTACACTGAGGTTAAAAGGGGACCCGGGCCTGTCCCCCATCTCAGAAGAGGGTCTCCTGAGTGTACAGAGAGAGGAGAAAGAGGGTCAGGCTGGCAAACAGAACTCCTGGGTTTGGATCCAGTTGTGTGCCCTTGGTCAAGTTATTGCTCCTCTCTGAGCCTCAGTTTCTCTCTCCAGCTGTAGAGGAGTCTAGGAGGCACCACCCAGCTCCATCTTTCTGGGGTTTGTGGAGCTTTGCCTTCTGCGTTAGACCTGCCGTGGAGCCTGACGCCTCCACACCTGGACCCCTAGAGGACACTGCTCATCTGTTTCTTCCAGGTTCCTTTTTACCAGGCCTGGTCTCTCCTTGGATTCATTTTTAAAAAAATGCTTCCTGTGGGAAAGCAGAGAGCACTTCAGTCCTGTGCCCCTAAGTCCAGGCTCTTCTGAACTCTGTGTGGTTCCGGACCTTTCCTTCCTTCTGTCCATGAGAAATGCGTCCAGGAGTTCTGCCTCTTTTTCTTTTCCTCCTTCTCTTAAATCTTCTCCTCCGTAAATCTGCTCCCGGATAAGCCAACTAAGAGATCTGAGGTATTTTACTAACAGCCAGCAGTATGAGGGGCGTTTCTTACACTGACCTTTGGTTCCTGGTTTTTCCTTTAACTTGAAAAGAGGTCACCCTACCTTATGCCCTCATTTTTGCCATTGGCAAAGGAGGTAGTTGGATTTCATGATCTCTATCCAGCCTGTATTTAGATCTGTATGGGCCAGCAGTTTGCAAAGGCCTTGGAAGAGGAGGGCATCACGTGCCCCTGCAGAAAGGGGGGCAGGGCACAAACTTGGGGGCAGTATAGGGCAAAGGGGTGTTCCCACATTACAAAAGAACTCTTACTAGCTGATCTTCCTAGTAAAGGTCCTTTTATAATATGGCAGGTGAGAGAGGGCAGGTATCAATAGGGCAAGTGGAGATAGGAGGGGACTTCCTCAGTGAAACGCAGGCAAAAAATGCTATTTGCAAGTAGTTGAATCATCTCTGTGAGACATGGGGAGACATGGTGATATGATCTGAGAAGGAGAGAGAGGATTAAGATGCCATTGATAAGTCAACTGGGGGAGCAAAAGTATTTTTCTCTTTCTACCTTCCCTATAGCAAAAACATCCTGTGATATTAGGATAATGTTTACTTGCTTAACTATAGTCAAATTCAAGTAAAGAAAATTTATAAAAATTGAGAATTAAAACTCCTTCATGCTTTAATTTTAAATTTAAATAATAGGATCATATCACCTGTTCAATTATAGGAAAATCTAAGTAAAGGAAATTTAAAAAATTGAGAACTAGAACTCCTTTATGCTTTAAATGTAAGGACAGTTCGGGGCTTCAGGGTGAGTACTTAGCTCTTTTGCCCTTGGTCTCTAATCTTCTCAACAATCTAGCTTATCCGCTGAATTAGGAATTGAAATGAAACCTACTTCATTACATTCAGCAACAAATCACTTACCTAAGCAGGTTTATTTGAATTAGAAAAGCATATCCACAAATTTAAATGATTTCCTCTGGGTTGGTCCAAAGGAAAAGGAAAAATTAGCACAAGGACTGTCTGTCTTCAGAAGTCGTTTTCTAATAGAGCCACTTTGTCCCGGGACATTCCAATCTCCACATTAGAAACAAACTATGAAGTGAAGATAACAGTCCCAAGCTAAAACATACAGTTCGGAATTCTAAACTAATTCTAGTTAATTCAGGGGGAATTTTCAACATTTAGACTAGTTGGTGGTTGATTTTATTTAGAAGATACTTTACCTTCAGAAATGCAGAGCTATGTAATGGCGCTGGCACCCTCGTCGCGTTTGCCATTTATGTTATGAAACATCCCACCCCATATTCAAAATCTACATCAATAATTAGCAATGCTAGTTATTAAATGAACAATTTCCTGATCCTCATGGTTCTTTAAAGGTGCAGGTAAAAGGAGCATTGAATAAATCGAGTCCATCATTAAAAAATGGTTTCTCAAGCTGGCATACAGGTGTATCTCTGATTGGGAACATAAAAATAATTGTGCATTATCTGCCCTTTTTCACAGGGTGAGAATTACATACTTCCTTGGATTACAGATTTCTTATTCCTTTTCTCATTGGTATAAATTTTCACTTCAAAAATGTACTCCCACCACCCTAGTGGTCTTTGAAAAGACAAAACAAGATGATTTGAATCTCTGCCTTTTACTTTCTAATATTTGCTTAAGAAATTAATATCTTCAAAGATACTTGTGCCAGGAGACCATTTGCTATTATTCATTGTTCAGTTTATGAGAATGGTTGGAATAGCATTTACAAAGACGCAGGGTATTTTGCTCAGTGAAGAAACAAACTTTTGGTCATCTAGATAGCGTGAGAGCAAGTGAAGGAGCCTTGGTGGTGCAGTGGTTAAGAGCTCACTGAAAGATCGCTGGTTCAAACTGACCAGTGGCTCTGAGGGAGAAAAATACCTGGTGATCTAGTCTGGTAAAGATTACAGCCTTGTAGCAGTTCTACTCTATCCTATAGGGCCACTATGAGTCAGAGTCGACTTGAGGGCACACAACATCAGTGTGATATGTATGTATGATTCATCTATGTCTGTCTGTCTACCCACCCACCCACCATCTACTTACCTATCTTCCTGTAAATAAACATCTCAAAGTTACCCGATCAAATATCAAATTATGTGTTAAAATTGATTAATTTTATCTTGGAAAACAGTAGCGAAGCTGGGTTCCCTATTATGTAGGCAAGAAGGTATGATTTCTATTTCCCACTCTGGGAAAGAAAACTTTAATTCTTGGGAACTGGGAGAAAGATAGGAAGGTCCTCTTGATCTACGTGTTCAGGGCCTTGCATTCAAGGAATCTCAACACCCATCAAAATGTCTCTTCATAGACAGGTCACACCTTATTTTTTTTTTTTCCCTAGGCAGGTGACAGACCGACCAGGCCTCTCCTCAAGGCGATTGAGATATGTACAGTGTGTTTTCAGAAACCACCAAAACCCCGTTGTTCTAAAGTCCTTCTTGGCTAGGCTTTGGAAAGACTAAAGATTCCGAAATCGAATCTATAAGATATTGCATAGGTACAAAGAAAATGTATTGTTTTGTTAAAGAGAACTTCCGGTCCAGTTACCTCTACTCACAAATGAGTGCTTGGAGAATCCTAAAAGCGAACGTTGCCTGAGCGCCCTGCAGCAACCAGCTCCAGCCTCCTTTGACCCAGCCCCGCGCCTTCTCCCCATCCTCCGCTAGCGTCCCAGTGCGCCCTGCAAACGCAGGCAAATTACGTCCCAATATTTTAAAACGCCAGTCTCTATTCTTGCCCCCTGGGTTTAAATGAGCCTGCAGAGTCCCTCCGAGGTCCCCACTTGACATACACACGCTCGTTGTCCCGGGGTCTCAGGGATGAAAAAGGAGGGGAGAAGAGATCCTGTGGGGACGCACTGGTGGGGCTACTAGCTAAAACAGGCAGCAGGATTCGCCCCCGCAGGGTGGGGTGGAGTCCGTCCTGGGCTCCCCGGTGCTTATTTTTCAGGGTTCATTTTTTCCTTTGTCTCTAAGGCAACCGGCAAGTGCTGAGAAGTCTCCTCCTCCCCACGTGTTTTCTAAGCACTCACCTTTATGTGTGTGTACAGGAGGGAAGAAAAGATCTGAAAAGCTCTCTGGCTGGGCTGTCGCAACTGCGTTTAGGAAAAAGCTGGGTGGCAGTGAGGGTGGTGGCGAGGAGCCTCTGTCTTTAGATCCCTTCCCCCTTCCGACCCTCTTCTAACCAGGTGTGTATGGTGGGGGGGTGGGCACCCTTCACACACAGGTGTTGGCTCCAGGCAGCCCTAGCAATTGGTTCCAGGGGTTGGAGTTGGGGTGCAGGGGAGCCGCAGGAAAAAAAAAATATCCAGAGTTCTCCCTCACCCCAAATGGAGGCACTCCAAGCTTCCCTTTTAAAGAACTTGTTGGGGGGAAAAGAAAACTGAAAACAGGCCCCTTTAAAGTATAAACAAGTTTGTGTTCCGTAGGCCGAAGCAGCTGAGTCGCCGGAAAAGCAGGGTTGCGCAATGGCGGCGTCGCTTTTAGGCTTCCAGTAGCAAAACCTGAGCCCCTTCCCAAACCCTAAATAATAGATCATCGCGTGGAATGCCGCCCAATCAACAAATCCACTGTCAATCCGGAGGCCTGGAGGTCCCAGGACGCGCTTATGCCCATAGCAGTGAGCGAATCTGCACCCCTGGCAGCGTGGGCACAGAGCAGTCAAGTGCGTTTGTGTCCTATGTCAGAGGAGTCCTGGCCGCTCCAGGCCTGCCGCAAAGGGAATCTGTGGTGACCAGTTCTCCGCACGGTTCGCTCCTGCCCACCGCAAGCGCCCTGAGCCGCTGGTGTTCAGCGGCCGGGAGCAGCTTTGAGCGGCCACGGCCCTGGCGCACGATTAGGGTTGGCAGTGGCAGCAGGAGGGCCGCGCGGGTTGCAAAGCCCAGTTTCCTTCCCCTGAAGCCGGATCTGAAGAGATTTCCCTGGGGCGCAAGGGTCGGCTGCGCCTCTCTGAGCGCACCACCTCATCTGTGCGCAGGGCGGGTGGAGGGGGACGCTGGGCGGCAAAGGGAATTGCACACGGTGGGTGGTCGGGGAGCGCTAGCAAAATGGCTTTGCCCAGAGCGCCACTATGCGAGGCCACACTTCCGGGGAGGGGAAGGGCGGGCGCGAAGGGCGGTCGGGTCCCTTGGAGAGCGCGGGGCCTGCTCTCTTCCCCGAACCCCTGTCATCTCTAGCGCGCTCGCCGCCCAGCCTTCGCCTGCAGATGCTCCTGCTACTGCCGGGTTGGCGCGCGTCTGGGGGCCCAGGTCTCTGCCCGCGCGGCGCTAAGCGGTGACCCGACGCCCCTGTGCTTCCTCCTCAGCGGCCGACCGGAAGCCCCCCAGCCCGGGTGCCAAGACCCCCGACGCCCTCGGGAGCTTACACGGACTGCCCATCCCCGCCTCCACTTCCTAGGCGCAGCTCTCCCCGAGCCCGGAGGAGGCGCACCGGCGTGCGGACGGGGCGCGCAGGCAGGAGCGGCGGAGACTAGGACGCGACACTGGAGCCGGCCCGTGGGCGCTGCTCCGCGGGCCCCAGCCCTGCACGCTGACCTGGGCGGCCACGCTTCCTTCACCCGCCCGGTTCTTAGTCCTTGTCTGAACTTCGGCTTTACAATCTTGCACCCTCGTCGGGATCCTTGCTCCGACGTGGCCTCCCACGCCCTGCCAGCCTCGTTTTTTTTTTTTTTTTAAATTTTCTTTTTCCCAGGCTTGTCTGTCTGTCTCCCGCTCTTTCCCCCCATCTCTCGCTCTTCCCCCCTCCTTCTCTTCCCAGCCTCTCACTCTTCCTCCTTTTCCTTCCTTCCTTCCTTCCCTTTGTCCTCTCTGTTTTCTTCTCCCTTCTCCCTCCTCGTCCTCCTTTCCTCTGTTTGTTTCTTGGGTCTCTTTTCTCTGGTTCATCGGGACAATTCCCAGTCCTTCCTTTTGTGCCTTTTACAGTCAAGGACTCTATTGCCTTTAACCTCGGGCACTCCCTCCCGCCTCATCCGAGAGCGCCCCAAGTTGTCCCTCAGTCCTCCTCCAGCAGCTAGGACTCAGCAGCCCCACCCCTCCGAGCGCCCCTTCCCTCCCAGCCTCAGCCCACCAGGCCACGGAGGAAGTGGACAGAGCAGCCCACAGCCTTTTATTTTGTATTTTTATACTAACGGACAGAACAAAAACCCAATGGACTGTCGCCTTCGCGGCCTCCCCTCACCAAGTATATTTTCTGGAAATCTGTATTTTCTCATTAGTCGGTGGCTGGGTTTCTCTTTGCTTCTTCAGAGGTGATGTCACCTAAAAGAAGACCGGGGCAGGGGCAGGAGCCCCTGGAGCGGGTAGTGGTCGCAATTGTTAGAAAACCGCATGGCCTGGAAATGTCCCCTTCCCAACACTGGAATTCTGACACACGGTAAAGGCATCATCACTGTTTTTTGGTGTTCAGGGGTCAGCACATTAGTTAATTTAAACCACAGACTGCTCGGGGCACAAAGGAGCATTCGGGCTTCTGGTTTGCAAGGGGTGTGTGTGTGTGGTGGGGGAGAACCCCCAGAAAGTGTCTTCTAGAGTCATACACAAGAGCTGTTAACTGCTTCAAGTTCAGGCAAATTTCTAGTCAAAAAAATGTCACTGGTGAGAGTCTGCTGTCACCTGCAAAAGTGGAATAAAGGAGAGCATCTTAAGTACCCTTGGTGAAGGTGAGCAGTGGCTGGCTGTGTCTGTTTTGAGTGTTGTATAGTTCCATCTCTCCTCCTCTGCCCCTGAGTCTTCAGGATGCACATTAGGAAGAGGAAATGATTTGATTGTTTATTCATTAGCACTTGCAACCCAGGTTGGGCAAGAGGAGGAAGCGAAAGTGAAATGGGAGGGGCATTTGCCATGGGGCAGCCCTGGCCCAGGACAGGAGAGCCCAGGGAAGGGACATGCTGACTGCAGGTCCCCCTCTTCCTCCCGCCATCTCAGGCTTAGTCCCTGGATCTGAGGTAGAGAGGTAATATGCAGAAATCATCCTAAAATTAATTCTTACAGGAATAAAGTGGACAAAAGACAGTGAGCAGCAATTGGGGACTTTTTCCAGAACATGCCTAACATTCTAAAAGGTGAAGAAAACGATCTCAGGCTGGTGAATCTAAGAGGTCTCCGCTAATCGTTTTGTTTTTCCTCCTCCTGTTTGGCTTTCTCTATTCATCCATTTAGAAACTGATAGCAGGGATTTCTGAAATGAGGTTTTTGCTTTTAATAGCAGTGAAGAGGAACTGACCGCTTGGTGTGCATCTGCTCAGAATATATAGAGGGAAAAAGGGGGGAAATTACTTTCATTGCATCTCTGCGATGGTAAGAGGTATTATTCACAAGAAGGTATTATTCACAAGAGAATATTTGCTTGTTTTTCAACATAGAGATGTTCTTCCCAGGTTATCAAGGTCTCTCACCTTAAAAAAAAGTCTCATTTTATAGGTGGAATGTTGGGGGTTACAGATTTGATTTCTTTTCTCTGGGCTATCTAGCAAGTTATGAATTACAGGGCTTGGGCATGGAAACTGGGTGCCATTGTCTCATGAGAGAGCCAAGACTGGGTTCCCAACTTTGAAAGCCTGGGCTCCCCAGCCTTATTAGTCACCCCATCTTGTGGGGAAGCTGGCCATAATCATCGTAGGAATAAAGTGTAAAAAAGATGAAAAGCCCCCAGGCTATCAGTTTTTTCATCCTGTCTCCATGTTCTTGGATGAGCTTTATATGCTCCGTCATCTTTTCATCAATAGGATTTTCATGATTCCATCCTTGCTGTCTGGAGGAGAGCTGGTCTACTTGGGCAGGAGGAAGGCATCTCACCCCTTTCTGAAGAAATGGGGATCTATACAACCAAATTCTGTCTCTGAGTTGTCTACATCCTCATTTTCCTGCAACTTCCCATGTCTCCTGTGTTTGAGCTGATCAGGGTTAAAGGGGAGAAGAGCTGGGAATGCAACCCAGGAAGGATGGAAGGGGCCTGTGTTTTAAATGCCACTGCAAAGCCAGGTACTTTCCAAACCTATCCCAGACTGTCCCCGCCCTGTGACTGGAGGTGGGACTCTCAGAGTTACCTGGCTCTGGGGTGAGCGTTCACAGAGGATGGGCAGCATTTGCAGGTACAGTGCCAGCAGGCGCTGCATTTCTGGTGGGGAATGCAGGGACACACCTTTCTGGAGGCTGTGGGCCATGGAAGGACCCCAGTAGCTCGGGTTAACCCCTGCTGTGATGGATTGTGACTGAGGCCTGTGACTTCTCTGAGCCCTGGGTCCTTGTCTGTGAAATACACCCTCCCATGGATAAAGCACACTGTGAGCTGGCCTGTTGGGAGACTGGACCAGTCCGTGTCTCTGGAGATGATTTTGCTCAATTGTTCATAAATGGTACTTTTTGAAAATTTAAGTATTTTTTAAAAGATGCCATTGGAATATTGCATTTTTGTTCTTTGTGTATGTGGATCTCTGGAAGTTGTGGGAACTTGGAATAAAATTACCAAGTGCCATGGAAGATAGAATAATTTGAGAAGGAATCATTCCCCAAAGGCAGCTTATCACTGCACTAGCACTTGCTTTTTATTTCTTTAATTTAAAAATAAGTTTTTTTTTTTAATACAGGGAAGTAACAAAAAGAAAATTAAAAAAAAAATGTAACCCAACGACTCAGATCATTCTTTTGCCTTTTTTGAAAAAATAAAAGTAATATCATTACATAAAGCAAAACAAAAAGTACATCGTTAGAAAATTCAAGCAGTACAGAAATATTAAATGAAAAGTCAAAGTTTCTTCCTGCCCTCTTCTCGGTCTTTAAAAATGAACATCATTACAGTCTTTTATGCATCCTTCCAGAGAAACAGTGCATACAGCAGGACATCTGTGTCTCTGGGTGTGTGCTCGTTGAAAATGCACACCAAAGAGTTGTGCCGCTTACACACAGGTATGGCCAGGAGAGCGGATCTGTGCAGACCAGCAGCTTTGACTCCACCTTTTACACCATATTTTCCTGCCTGGATGCATATCAACAAGAGTTTGCTAAAAACGGGAGCTTTGTGAAGAGGACTAGCTTTGTGCCTTAAATGAATAAAGGCAGGATTTTGTGGTGTTCATGATTGGAAGAAGTGTTCACAATGGGCTGTGGTTACTTCCCTCAGGACGATGGCTGCTTTTTGGCAAGGAGAAAGGAAGGCAAACCAAAGGAAGGACAGAGGGAGAAGGGACACAGAGCTTTACGTATGATTAGATTGTATTTTAATTCACCTAAAGTGGATTTGTACTTCCTGACACTCTCCTTACTTGTTCTACAGACCACCGAAAGACATTCAAAGCTACAAGGGAACTTGGGAACACAATTTTCCTTTTCTTTAAAGGGAATTGGTCTCTCTAAGCCAAGAAAGAGAGACAGAGGCAAAGGGATGGCCAAGAACCTGCCTCAATCCTTGCTGCCTGAGGAAGATTGCCTTACTTGGATACAAATAAAACGTAAATCTCCAATACCCAATACTGGCACGAACACTCTTTTTCCCCACCCCGAATTCGCCAGGAATCACTGTGGAATTAACCTTCTGAAGGGCTGAGCCCTCTTTCGAGCTGTCCACAGCTCACAGCACTCAATGACAACCGTGTTTGCATTACTCTCCCCGGTTTGATTGTTTCTTGACTCCTGTTAGAGGATGGGATTTATTTAATTGAGCTGTGGTCTGTGTTAAAGCACGCAGTAGATTTCCTAGCATCAGCTTTGCTAGCTAGAATTACATGGGTCTGGGTTTCTTTTCAAAAGAAACTCTACTTGCTCCACATTACGCTGGATAATATAAACTTAGAATCTTTCCAGAGTGTGCTTCAGGAACTCAGTTGAAAGGACTGTGCATCCAGACAGCCTATGCAATGAGAAACATTTGATTCTTTTCTTTTAATGGATGGGAATTACGCACAAAATGATATTTGGTCTTCCCCTTGACCTTGCTGTCTGAAATATCGCCTCACTCACTGAGGAACTGTCCTGTGGCTGAGATATTTCTGGCCAAACTATTGGATCTCAATTTTTTTACCCCTCTGTTTTTGGATTTTTTTTTTTTTTTTAAAGGATAGAGAGCAAGGAGGAACACTTCTTTTTCAAGGCAGTTAATAAAATGAAAACCACACATTTAGCCCCAATCCAGCTTGGGATTTCTAAACACTTGGAACAATTATACTCCATTATACTTCTTTGGAGTTGAAACCTTTGTTTGACTCTGAAGAGCTCTTCTTCAGGAGAACCAGCCTGTGTTCCTCATTGGAACCAATATCTGTTCCTGGGCTGGCCAAATCCAAAAGTGGAATCCCAATTATAGTTTTCATAGGCGATGAAATTTCAACTGTATTACAATTTAACCACCTGGGTTGCCTCCACTCTTTTCCTCTTAAGGATGAAATAAGCTGATGGAATGTTCATTCAGTTATCAAATTACATTTTTATCCTGTAACATTTTATTTCCTTTTTCTCTTGTATTAGATACACAAATGTAATTTTTGGGAGCTCTCCCAGTCACTGGTGGATGTTGTTTTAGCTTTATAAGATTTTATTTTACCAAAAACAATAAAAAAAAAATTCTTTAACTACATGGTTTTGATTTAACAACAACTCTCTTGGATGAAAAATAAGCAGGATATTTGAATAAATTGAAGGAAGTTGACTTTTTAAAGAGTTGAATTGGAACTAAAAACTCGTGAAACATAAAAAATAAAACCCTCCTTTGGCAAACAAGTTATAATTATCATTAGCTTGATACAGAAACCAAAGGTATCCTTCTGGCCACCAGGGGGAGCACATATGGTTCCGTGAAGATAACAAACAGAAATAACACTGAACAGGAACGATTCATTATTCTACTAAAATTGGGAACAACAGCTGTTTACTAGAGGAATGCTCTTGTTATTGTTATGATTATTATTTTTACTATTATTATAGTTGTTGATAACCAGATGCTTTGATTCTGGACCATATGGAAATTGTTCAAGTTAGCTTTGAAGTCAATAACACCTTAAAAATAATTTTTGTTTCTTTTACTCTAATACATACACATAGTCAACTCTTTGAATACAGAACAGACAAAGTTTTAAAAGCAACCTAATCTAAACGGACATTTTTAGGACATTTCATCTCTACTTGTGAAATTTTGATGTTTTTGAGTAATTTAGGTTTGATTCTCTTCCATTTTAAACGGTTTGCCTGTTTTTAGTGATAATTTTGAAGTTTGTAATCATTGAAAGACACAATTCAATATTTCTCTGTAAGGGCAAACACATTAAAGAAATGAAGCAGAGAAAATGACTGCCTTCTCACTTTTCTATTTATTTTAGGATAAAATCCAGAAAGATTGTTTACAGATGAGGCATAAAAACAAAAAACGGAGCCTCTCTTGCTATCTGTAGCCTGGACTTGTACGTTTATTAAGCGTAGACTGTCAGCTGTGGGGCAGCCGCTGCTGGAGCAGAAGAGGCAGGGATGGGGTATGTGGTTGGTAAGAGTACTGACCGGGCTTAGATCTCGATTTTATCACTTACCAGCTGTGTCAGTTTGGGTATGTTTAGACACAACACAACCTCCCAGCCTCAGTGTTTTCCATCTGTTCAATGGGAATAATATTACCTCCCTCCCCGGGCTGCTGTGACGATTAAATCTGGTAATGTATGTAAAGAGTAGAGATCAGTCCCTTGGGTTACAATCAGTCTTTTTAGTATTGCTATTATTATCATTTTCTTCCTTTTCTTTTCTTTGTCATTGCCCATCAGCAATTTATGGTAGATTAAACCATATCACGGCTCTGCAGATCATATTTACTGTACATCAGGTTTGGGAAAGATATAGAAGCCGTCAAGAGTGCTAATGCTAGTCCTGAATTTACTGAAACATTCAACAGCATCAGAGGGATTAGCCACTGCTGGCTACTAATGAAATATGATAGCTCTGGGATGATCATCAGGACCTTCAGCTGCCTTGATGATTTGTTGGCCAAGCCTGTGAGTATTAATCACTGGCTGGTAGCCGTCATTACTGCATTGAAGTAGAGTTTGCATGGCAAGTCCAGCCCACCCAGTTCAATTTTATATGACCATGCTTTGAGTAATGCTGACAGACCTGGAAATGGGTACAGAGACCTTGTCCTGCTCTGGGGAATTGTTCACCTCCTGGGGCTACAAAGCTGCTTGCATCTGAGGCCCACCCTGGAACACTAATAATGGGCAGTCATCCTGGGATTTCAGCTATGTCTAGCTGTTCTTTGCCATGTAAATGACCTTTGTTAAGGCAAAGTCATCTCACTCCTGATTTCTTCATCTCTTTGTCTGGCTACCACTGGGGACACAAGGCACTTACCAGTAAAAGCCTTCAACTCAGTATCTTAAGGAAGAGTTACATCTAAAGTCTTTCCCTTGGAAGTCCTACCAGACTTTTAGGGCTGTCGGAGAGGAAATCCCTTTTCCCACTCAGGTTTTCAGTGTTTGAAGTGTAGGCGCTATCTTCATATATTGCTAAGTTTAAGGAAAGAAAACCCATAAATGCTCAAAGCCTTAAAAAAATCACACGCACACCAGATTTGTGACAAAACAAAAATGTGAAAGCATACAGGCCATCTTTTTTAGCGATGTTTCTTTGCTCCACAGGGTGTACACGTGTTAATCCCAAACGTTTGCAGCATTATTAGCCTTGTGTGAAGAGTGAGTATTAATTGAATATGGCAGCTGGGTTCTGACTCCACATTATTTGGCATTTACTCTCACAAACCGGATGCTTTCAAAAGTAAAGAAAGACATTTAAAGATTTATAAAAAAGACTTGGTCACACATTCTGAAGCGTAAAGTGTAAATGAGTTTTTATAAGCATATGGATTTCATTTCTCTTATACATGAATTTAAAAATTAAAAGAAAATGTGCTGGCTGCAATGTGTTTTCAGTTCTCAGTTAGGCTTTGAAAATAATCAGAGATGCCCACCATCTTCAGAACTGAGCAGAATCCTCCATCCCATTATGTTATTTGAACCATTGGATAATGATTAATAATGATGAATATCACCCCAAAAGGGTGCTTTCCTGAAAGGTGCTCCAGAGTGACACTTGCAGCTTGAATTTCTATTTTTAAGCACATTCCACACTTTATGGCCAGACACATTTCTTCTGTATAAACTTCCAGGATGCTCTGCTCAGCACACTCTCTCTCTCTTAAATTTGGATAACACCACATTGGAGTCAAACAGTTTTGGCTTCATGATAATATTTACATTCAGGCAGAAGAGATCGGAGAAAGAACAAAGTGCAAGGAATGCAATGCTAGGTCCCGCGGTCACATGGAATGGATTCTGTAAGGAATGTAAAATAATGTTTGCATCTTAGTAGTGCTTGGAGTCAATAAAAGATCTTCCAGTTCAGTCAAGAATGTAGTCAATGTTTTATTTTTAATAGTCACGATAACAGAGCTTAAGAGAATTATTCAAGTAATACCAGCTCAACATCAGAAGAAATTTTGACCACGAGAGTTCTGTTTCATTTAGTTAACTGAAAACAAATTAGCATAGACGTTTCTTTCTTTTTCCTGAAACTTCCACTTTAGCTATGCTGTTATCAATACTCACACTGGTAAGTATTGGTCCAGTAAAAAGGTTTCTCTTGAAAACTTAATAAAAATGAAAATAATAAATGATGTAGTTAACTTCCATTGTTTTTATCAATATGGGGCCTTTAAACCCCTGATCCATTGGGTAAAGATAAAATTCTGATATCCTTTTGTAAAGTATTCATAACATTAAACAAATAAGTATTAAGGCTAAAAAAAGAGAATAATGTTGGGGGAAAGTGAAAGAGCCACTTTTTAAAAATTTTGGTGAAAATATATACAACAAAACATACAGCAATTCAACATTTTCTACATGTACAATTCAGCAACATTGGTTACATTCTTCAGGTTGTGCCACCTTTCTTGAGATCCTTTTCCAAATTATTTTACCACCATTAACATAAATTCACTGCCCCCTAAGCTTCTCATCTAACCTTTTGAGTAGCTGTTGTCAGTTTGATCACATACAGGTAATTCTTTAAAAGGTACACTACTCCAGGAAAACATTCTTTACTAATTAAGCTAAACTATTGTTTGGTTTAAAGATGACTTTTGGGGATAGTTTCAGTTTAAAGTTTAAAGACTTCCTCAGGGTAACAGTTTCAGGGCTTGAGAAAGTCTGGATTCCGTGAGATTTTGAATTCTGTTCACATTTTTGCCCCTTTTGATCAGGAATCTTCTACAGAATCTTTGATCAACATTTTTAGTAACGGTAGCCAGGCACTGTCCAGTTCTTTTGGTCTCATGGTAAAAAAGGCAATTGTTCATGGAGGCAATTAGACATGCATTCCAGTTCCTCCTCCAGTTCCCGATTTTCCTTGTTCAGGTGAACAGTGACCAATTGTTGTACCTTGGATGGCTGCTTTCAGGCTTTTAAGACCCTGGCCACTCACTACACAATGAACTAGGAGGTAAACAGAAGCACTAAAAGCAATATTAGGCCAATTGACTAGAATGTCCCATAAAACCATGACTGTAAACCTCCAAACCAAGGAACCAAATCCCTTGAGGTGGTTGGTTGTACATAAGCATAATCAGCAGCTGCTTTTTTTTGTTGTTGTTGTAAAAATATATATAACACAAGATTTGCCAGTTCAACCTTTGCCAGTTGTATAGCTTAGTGATATCAGTTACATTATGTTGTGCAACCATTACCCTAATTGACGCCAGATTCCCCATCACCATAAATAACTTACTACTTCTCAAACAATGGCTCCCCCTGTTCCACTCCCTCCTTCCCCTGGTAATCACTAATTCGTTTGCCTATACTTGTCTTTTTATATAAGTGAGGTCATATGGTATTTGTCCTTTTGTGATTGACTTATTTCACTCAACATAATGTCTTTGAGGTTCTTCCATGTTGTAGCATGTATCAGGACTTCATTTCCTTTTATGGCTGAGTAGTATTCCATTGTATGTATGTACCACATTTTGTTTATGCATTTATCTGTTGATGAACATTTAGGTTGTTTCCACCTTTTGGCTATTGTGAACAGCGCTGCAGTGAACATTGGTAAGCATATGTCTATTCACGTCACTGCTTTTAAGTCCCTAGGAGTGGAATTACTGGGTCATATGGCAGTTCTATTTTTAATTTTTTGAGGAACCACCAAGGTGTTTTTCACAATGGCTGTACCATTCTGTATCTCCACCAGAAGTGGAGAACCGTTCCAATTTCCCCACATCCTCACCAGCATTTTTTATTTTCCTTTTTTCAAACCTTAGCCGTCCTAGTGGGAGTGAGGTGGCATGTTATGTGGTTTTGAGTACATCTCTCTGATGGCTAAAGACATTTAGCATCTTCTCATGTGTTTGTTGGCCATTTGAATACGCTCCTTGGTGAAATGTCTACTGAAGTCCTTTGCCCATTTTTTGATTATTTGTTTTTTTGTTGTTAAGTTATAGACATTTTACATATATTTTGGATATTAAATCCTTATTGGATATATGGCTCCCAAACATTTTCTCCCAATCTGTAAGTTGTCTTTTCACTTTTTTTTTTTAAATTGTACTTTAGGTGAAATTTTGTGGAGCAAATTAGCTTCTCATTCAACAGTTTATACTCAAATTGTTTTGTGACATTGGTTGCAATCTCCTCTTCCACACCCAATTCCCCATTTCCATCTGTCCATTTTTCCTGTCTCTTCCTGCCTTCTCATCATTGCTTTTGGGCAGGTGTTGCCCTTTTGGTCTCATATACATGATTGAACTAAGAAGTACATTCTTCACCCGTATTGTTGTTTTATTGATCTGTCTAATCTTTGGCTGAAGGGTGACTTTACCTTGGTCAAGTTGTGACACCTTCCCCTGTATTGTGCACTGCCTTTCCCTTCACCAAAGTTAACACTTACCTATTATCTAGTTAATGATTTCTCCTCCCCACGTCTTTCCTCCTTTGTAACCATCAAAAATGGTTTCTTTCTGTGTGTAAATCTTTTTTGAGTTTTTATAGTAGTGGTCTCATACAGTATTTGTCCTTTTGTGAATGACTTATTTCACTCAGTATGCCTTCCAGATTCATCCGTGTTGTGATATATTTCACAGATTCATCTTTGTTCTTTATCGTTGCTTAGTATTCCATTGTGTGTATGTACCATAATTTGTTTTTCCATCATCTGTTGGTAGGCACTTAGGTTGTTTCCATCTTTTGCTATTGTGAATAATGCTGCCATGAACATGGGTGTGCATATGTCTATTTGTGTGACGGCTCTTGGATATATTTCTCTAGGATATATTCCTAGGAGTGGAACTGCTGGATCATGTGCTATTTCTAACTTTTTAAGGAAGCACCGTACTGTTTTCCCTAGTGCTTGACTGGACCATTGTACATTCTCACAAGCGGTGCATAAGAGTTCCAATCTCCCAGCAACCTCTCCAACACTTGTTATTTTCTCTTTTTTTAATTAGTGTTGGTAATGTGGAAGTGAGACAGTATCTCAATGTAGTTTTGATTTGCATTTCTCTAATGGCTAATGATTGCAAGTATTTCCTCATGTGTCTGCAAGCCACCTGAATAACTTCTTTGGTGAAGTATCTGTTCATTTCCTTTGCCCATTTTTTAATTGGATTATTTGTCTTTTTGTTGTTGAGGTGTTGCAATATCTTGTAGATTTTAGAGATTAGACCCTTGTCGGATATGTCAGCCAAATTTTTTTTCCCAGTTTGTAGGTTCTCTTTTTACTCTTTTGATGAACATAAGTGTTTAATTTTTAGGAACTCCCCATTGTTAGTTATGGTTTGTATCCTATTTATGCCATATATTAGGGCCCATAGTGTTGTCCCTATTTTTTCTTTCTTGATCTTTATTTTTAGGTCTTTGATCCAATTAGAATTTTAGTTTTTGTGGATGATATGAGGTATGGGTCCTGTTTCATTTTTTTTTTTTTTAACAGATGGACATCAAGTTTTGCCAGTACCATTTGTTAAAGAGACTGTCTTTTCCCCATTTAATGGACTTTGGGCCATTGTCTAAGATCAGCTGATTGTAGGTGGATGGATTTATGCGTGGGTTCTCAGTTCTGTTCCATTGGTCTATGTGTCTGTCACTGTATCAGTATCAGGCTGTTTTGGTTCTGAGATCAGGTAGTGTGAGACCTCCCTCCCACTTTGTTCTTTTTCAATAGTGCTTTACTTATCGGGGCCTCTTTCCTTTTCGTATAAAGTTAGTAATTACTTTTTCCATCTTGTTAAAGAATGCTGTTGGTATTTGGATTGGGATTGCATTATATCTGTAGATTACTTTGGGTAGAATTGACATATTCACTATGTTGAGTTTTCCTATCCATGAGCATAGTATGCTTTTCCATTTATATAGGTCTCTTTTGTTTCTTGCAGTGGTGTTTTGTAGTTTTCTTTGTATAGGTCTTTTATGTCCCATGTAAGATTTATTCCTAAGTATTTTATATTTTTAGGGGCAATTATAAATAATATTGTTTTCTTGATTTCCTTTTCAAAGTTCTCTTTTTTGGTGTATAGGAATCCAACTGATTCTCATATGTTGGTGTTTTTTCCTGCTACTCCACTGAATCTTTCTATTAGTTCCAGTAGTTTTGTTGTGGAGTCTTTAGGATTCTCTACGTATAGTATAATATCATCTGGGAACAGGCATAGTTTTACTTCTTCCTTTCCAATTTGAATGTGCTTTATTTCTTTTTATTGCCCTATTGCTCTAGCTAGGACTTCCAGGACAATGTTATATGGGAGTGGTGATAAAGGGCATCCTTGTCTTGTTCCTGTTCTCAGAGGGAATGTTTTCAGCTTATCTCAGTTAAGAATGATGTTAGCTGATGGTTTTGTATAGATGCTGTTTATTATGTTGAGGAATTTCCCTTCTATTCTCATTTTGCTGAGAGTTTTTAATCAGGAATGGGTGTTGGACTTTACCAAATGCCTTTTCTGCACCAGTTGAGATGATCATGTGATTCTTTTCATTCGCTTTATTTATGCGGTGGATTACATTGATTGATTTCCTAATGTTGAACTCTACTTGCATATCTGGTAAGACTCCCACTTTGTTGTGGTGTATTATTTTTTGATATGATGCTGAATTCTATTGGTTAGAATTTTGTTAAGAATTTTTGCATCTGTATTTATGAGAGATGCTGGTCTATAATTTTCTTTTTTTGTGGTGTCTTTGCCTGGCTTTGGTATCAGGGTGTCTTTGCCTGGCTTTGATATCATAGAATGAATTTGAGAGTATTCTTTCCTTTTCTATGCTCTGAAATAGTTTGAGTAGTACTGGTGTGAGCTCTTCTCTGAATGTTTGATAGAATTCTCTAGTGTAGCCATCTGGGCCAGGGCTTTTTTTTTCTGTAAGGAGGTTTTTTTTTTGGTTACATTTTCAATCTCTTTTCTTGTTATGGGTCTGTTCAGATTTTCTGTCTCAGTTTGTGTTAGTTTAGGTAGGTAGTGTGTTTCTAGAAATTTGTTCATTTTCTCTAGGTTCTCAAATTTGTTGGGGTATAATTTTTCATAGTATTCTGTTATGATCCCTTTTATTTCAGCTGGATCTGTTGTAATGTCCCCAATCTCATTTCTTATTTGAGTTACTTGCTTTCTCTTCTGTTTTTCTTTTGTCAGTTTGGCCAGTGGTTTGTTAACTTGGTTGAGCTTTTCAAAGAACCAATTTTTGTTCTTGTTGATTCTTTCTATTGTTTTTCTGTTCTCTATTTCATTTATTTCTGCTCTAATCTTTATTATTTCCTTTCTTCTGGTCTTCTTTTGCCATTCTCTTTCTATTTGCTTGAGTTGTAGGGCTAAAGTTTTGATTTTGGCCCATTCTTCTTTTTTGATGTGAGCATTTATTGCTGTACGTTGACCTCTGAGCACTGCCTTTGCTGTGTCCCAAAGGTTTTGGTATGATATATTTTCATTCTTGTTTGACTCTAGGAATTTTTTGATTCTGTCTTTTTTTAAAAAAAAAATATTATTGTACTTTAGACGATGTCTTAGGCTGGGTTCTCTAGAGAAGCAAAACAAGTAAAGTGTATAAATATATATATAGGGAGATTATATCAAGGAAACAACTCACACAATTGTAGAGGCTAGAACGTCCCAAGTCCTTGGATCAGGGTAGAGGCCTCTCCCAAGTCACACAGCTGCAGAAGCTAGCAAGCCCAAGACCGGCAGGTCGGAGAGCAAGGCTCCTGCTCACAGGCTGTGCAGATAGATGAATCCTAGGTTCGGCAGATAAGCTGACAGCTCAAGTCCAAGAACGGGAGATGAGATGACAGGAAACAGCCACAGGATCCAGAGAGAGCAAAAAGCCATAACATCTGCTTATATACAGATGCGGGCCACACTCCCAAGGAGACTCCCTTTCATTTGATTGGCTACTCACAGTATATTCAATCATGGGAGTGATTACATTAAAACACTGCGAATCATGGCCCAGCCAAGTTGACACACAGTCTTAACCATCAAAGACCAAGGTTTACAGAACAAACTACCTTCTCATTAAACAGTATGCATATTGTTTTGTGACATTGGTTACCAACCACACAACATGTGAACACTCTCCCTTCTTGACCTTGGGTTCCCTATTACCAGCTTTCCTGTTTCCTCCTGCCTTCTAGTCCTTGCCCCTGGGCTGATGTGCCCCTTTAGTCTCATTTTGTTTTGCGGGCCTGTCTAATCTTTGGCTGAGGGGTGAACCTCAGAAGTGACTTCATTACTGAGCTAAAAGGGTGTTCAGGGGCCATACTCTGGGGGTTTCTCCAGTCTCTGTCAGGCCAGTGAGTCTGGTCTTTTTTTTGTGAGTTTAGTATTGTTTCGAAGTCTCCTACTACTATTGTGGAACTATCTATTTCTCTTTTCTGTGCTGTTAGAATTTGTCATATGTACTTTGGGGCTCTGTCATTGGGTGTGTAGATATTTATTAAGGTTATGTCTTCTTGGTGGATTGTCCCTTTAATCATTATACAATGTTCTTACTTGTCTTTTATTGTTGATTTTGCTTTAAGTCTATTTTATCTGAGATTAGTATTGTCACTCCTGCCCTTTTATGGTTACCGTTTGCTTGATATATTTTTTGCATCGTTTGATTTTTAATAAATGTGCATCTTTGTGTCTAAGATGTGTCTTTTGTAGACAGCATATTGATGAGTCATTTTTTTTTTATCCATTTTGCCGCTCTCTGTGTCTTCACAGGTGCATTTAAGCCATTTATATTCAGTGTGATTTTCGATAGGTATGAGTTTATTGCTGTCATATTATTGTGCTTTTTTTTGTGGTGCTGATGTTTTCTTTTTCTTTTTACTCTCCTGTGCTCAGTTCCTTTTGTTTGTGGATTTTCTTTTCTTTCGTTATTACAGATCTTGTGTTTACTGAGTCTTTATGCTTTTCTTCTTTTTTATTCTGATGAGTAGGTTTGTTAACTTTCCTTGTGGTTACTTAGAAATTTACCCTTATCTTCCTAAGTTTGAACCAGTCTTTTACGACTTGATATCACTTGACTTTCTCTCCATTTGAAAGTTCTATACCTACACCATTTATTTCCCCTTTTGACATTGTCATCATTTACAGATTGCCATCTCTGCTTCCCTGTTTTAAGTCTTTTAGCTATGTTTTATTGTTGAGAGTTCTTTATCTAGGTTGGTATCTGGCTGATGCTGTCCTGTGTCTTAGGCTCTGGTTGTTGTCTAATGATGTTGGTTCTGTAACTGAAGGACTCCTTTAATATATCTTGTGAGTCTGGCTTAGTTTTTGTGCATACACTTAATTTCTGTTTATCTGGAAATGTCCTAATTTTGCCATCTTATTTGAGAGAGAGTTTTGCAGGATATATTATTCTTTGTTGGCAGATTTTTTCTTTCAAGGTTTTATATATATCATCCCACTGCCTTCTTGCTCGCATAGTTTCTGCAGTCAGAGCTTAGTCTTATCGTTTCCCCTTTGTAAGTGACTTTTCATTTTTCTTGAGCTGCTCTCAGGTTCTTTCTTTGTTTTTGATTTTGGCAAGTGTAATTATGATGTGTCTTGGTGACTTTCTTTTACATTCTATCCTATATGGGGTTCATTGAGCTTCTTGGATGGTCAGCTTTTTGTCTTTCATGGTATTTGGGAAATTTTCTGACAGCAAAACTTCAACAATCTTCTACTGTTTTCCATTTTCTCCTCTTGTTCTGGAACTCCAAAAATGTGCAAATTTTTGCTCTTGATTATGTCCCCCATAATTCTTAGGTTGTTTTAATTTTTCTTCATTCTTTTCTGATTTTTCCTCAAACAAAGTGGCAACCATGGGTTTGCCTTCAATCTCACTGATTCTGTCTTCCATTGTTTCAAATTTTTGCTCCTAAAACTTTCTATTGGGTTGTTCATTTCTGAAAATTTGTTTATCTTTTGGATTTCTGGTTGCTGTTTTTGCATTATTTCTAATTGTTTATTTATTTTGACGTTTTGTTCTTGTATTATTTTCCCAAAGTCTTCTATTGCTTTGTCTGTGTTTTCCTCGATTTTGGCTGTTTTTGTTTGTTTTGTCTGTGCTTTCCTTGATCTTTTTCTTTATCTCTTGGAGAGTCCTAAATATTAGTGTTTTGAATTCCATATTAGGTAGTTCCATTGCCTTTTCTTCTACTGGAAGTTTATGTGATTCTTTATTTTGGTCATTTGCTGGAGCTATCTTATCCTACTTTTTTATATGTTTTGATAGTGTCTTCTGTCTCTGAGACATTAAGGTATTATTTTCTTTATTTTTTTATTGTGTTTTCCTTTGTTTCATCCTGCTTATTTTTGTTTTGATATGTCAGGATGGGTGGGCTGCTTGCTCATTTGTGGGCACGAAAGGTCTCACCACCTTGTCTAGGTAGGCAAGACAGCAACAGGCAGAGTGAGCCTGCTTCACTGTACACTTGTTTGGTGAGGCGGCTGAGGGCAGAGTAGGTGGGTGCTGTCTGCCTCCTGATGGTCCAGCAGTGTGTGGGCTTTCCCAGACCCTTGCCAGATAGGTTTGAGTGTCAGATGGGGAGTGGTGTGGGCTTGCTTCCCACTGTTCAGCAGCTGGTCAAGTGGTGGGAGGGGGACAGTGTAGGCCCAGTGTGGTGTCTGGCCTGAGCACCAGGGATGCACTACTTGCAGGCGGCAAGTCAGGGGCCAGTGGGAAGGGGTGTGGTGTATGGGGCTAGGTGGGCAGGAGAAAAAAAAGAAAAGAAAGATTTAAAAAAGTAGCTGTAGGTGGGGGCTGATTGGACCTGGGGGCCATCAGGAAAGGGGGGGAAGTGGTGTACAAGGCTATGTGGGAGGTAGAAAGAAAATAAAGAAAGTAAAAGAAGAAAAGAAGAAAAACATAAAATAAGCGGCAGTATGGTGGGAGCTGGGTGGACTTGGGGCAGTGGTGGTGTCTGATGGCAGGGGCGGGAGAGGTGGTGTACAAGGTTAGGTCAGAGGGAGAAGTAAATGGAAGAGGGAAAAAAAAAAAAACCTGGCAGCACAGTGAGGGTCGGTGATTGGGGCAGGGTGGGCCCAAGGGCTGATTGGAAGGGTGGGGATATGATGTGTGGAGTTAGGTGGGAGGGAGAAAGAAAAGAAAGAAGAGAAACAATAACCAAAAAAAAGAAAAGAAAAAAAAAAATGGCACTGATGGAGCCAGCGAGTGCAGGTAGGGTGGACTGAGGATGGTGGCTAGCTGATGTCTCTTTTGCCAAGTGGCACAGTGTGGCCTGTCAAGAAGGGGCAGAGGCGATGCGCTGGGATAGGTGGGAGGGTAAAAGAAAAGCAAGAAAGGTGAAGAAAGAAAAAAGATCACTTGGCAGGAGTTGACTGGTGGGGGCAGGGTGAACCCAAGGGCCAGTTGGAAGGGAGGGGATGTGATGTGTAGAGCTAGGTGGAAGGGAAAAAGAAAAGAAAGAAAAGAGAGAAACAAAAGCAAAGAAAATAAATGGGGCACAGTGGGAGCCAGCGGGTGAGAGTGGGGCAGACCTGGGGTGTCCTGGTGGCTCTCTAGCCGAGCCATGCAGCATGGCCCATCGAGAAGGTGTGGAGGTAGCACACGGGGGTAGGTGGGTGGGAAAAAGAAAAAGAAGGAAGGGAAAGAGAGAAGAAAAAATTGTGACACTGAGAGAACTGATCACTGGGGGCAGAGTGGAACAGGGGTGGCAGTGAGCTGATGTCTCTCTTGCCGGGTCAGGAAGGCAGAACAGGTGGGAGGGAGAAGGAAAAGAGAGAAAAGGAAAGAGGAAAAAAAAAAAGATGGTGCTGAGGGAGCTGGCCAGTGAGGATGGGGTGGACCTGGGTCAGCAGTGAACTGGTGTCTTTCTGGCCTAGACCGTTAGGAAGTGGCGGAGGTAGTGTACGGGGCAGAAGAGAAGGGGTGGGGAAGCGTGTATCTCTAGTTACTGGGCATTCTGTCTCCTGTTGAGAGCTCTGTGAAGTTGCCTTCCTGTATCCCCTGTCTGGAGTCATTGCTGGCTGTGCTCCAAGATGGGGAAACAGTGCCACGTTAGCTGGCAGGGGGCCTCCACCCCATAACTCTCTTCGTTCTCCGTTCTCTGTCAGTTTCTTCTTCCATTCAGTGCTTGATCTAGTTCTTTATCCCTTTCATTTGATGCTTAAGGCTCCAGGACTGATGTCTGTATCTGTTTTACTAAATTTTTTGTATCTTTGCTGCAGAGGGATGACATGGTGTTTCTGTCTATAGTGCCATGTTGCAGTCCTTTCACTCTTTTGATAGAGTCCTTTGATGAACAAAAATATTTAAATTTTATGAGGTCTAATTTATCTATTTCGTCTTTTGTTTGTGCTTTTGTTATTATATCAAATAATCCATTGTTAAGATAGGCCCAACAGCCATGCCCCCATATTTTCTTCTAAGAATTTTATGGTTTTAGTTTTCACATTTAGGTCTTTAATCCATTTTGAATTTGTTTTTGTGTATGGGGTGAGGCATGGATCCTGATTCGTTCTTCTATTTGTGGAAAGTTAATTTCCCCAGCACCATTTATTGAAGAGACTCTTCCTTCTCCACTGAATGACCTTAGCACCCTTGTCAAATCATCAGTTGACCATAGATGTGTGGGCTTATTTCTGGACTATCAATTCTATTCCACTGGTCTATGTGTCTGGTATTATACTGGTACCAGGTTGTTTTGATTATTGTAACTGTACAGTATATTCAGAAATCAGGAGTGTGAGTTCTCCTACTTTGTTCTTCAGAATTGCTTTAGCTATTCCAGGCCCCTTACAATTTCATATAAAATTGAAGATTAGTTTTTCCATTTCTGTAAAGAAGGTTTTGGAATTTTGATCAGGATTGCATTGAATCTATAGATCACTTTTGTTGTGGTATTAACATCTTAACAATATTAAGTCTTCTAATCCATGAACAAGGAACGCCTTTCCATTTATTTAGGACTTCTTTAATCTGAAAGAATCACATTTTTATTAGACCCTCTGGTGTCATTGTAAAGGTAGAGTCCCTTATTGTCCCAAGCTTTTCTAGCAGAGATAGAAGGACACAAACAACATTGATGACGTTCAATGTGAAGTCTACAGTTTTTAAAGCCAGAAGTTCAGGAAAACCAGCTCCACAAATGTAGGTAGTTATAACATTAAAAATGCTTTTACAAAGTACATATGTTCCCTACACCTTAAAGAATAAAGGATAATATTTATTATGCTATTACTAGGTACCATGTGCATTTTGAAAGTTCATGAATATCTTCTCATTTAACCCTCATAGGCCTCTGGGGGAAGTACTCTTTTTATCTCTATTGGCAGATGAAGAAATTGAGGACCAGACAGGTAACACAACTTGCTGGAGGTGACCCAACAAATAAGTGGCAGTTCCAGAACTTGAGTGCTTGCAGTTGGACCCCCAAATCTATGCTTAATCATTGCAAAACCAAGAGATTCCAATGGCACCTGCTGGAGTCATCCTTTCCTTTATCTGCCTTCAGGGGGAGAAACTCTGCCCTGGATGTCTCACCTGTTTTTGAGTGTACATTACTGCAGATGTGGCAGCTTTATATTGTTGTGTAACAAACTACCCCAAAATCTAGTGGCTTAAAGCAACAATTTACTATTTCTCACGATTCTTGAGTTGGCTGGGTGGCTCCTCTGCTCTTTCCCCTGGGTGCACTTATGCAGCTGAAGGTTGGCTGGGTTGAAAGGTCCAAGATGGTCTCACTTACATGGCTGGAAGTTGGTGTTGTCAACTGGCTGCTTCAAATGGCCTCTCCTCACCCACTAAACTAGACCAATTCCATTATGAAGCAGTTCTGGGGCATCACTCAAGGAGGTTGAATGTGGAAACTTCAAAGTCTCTTAAGACCTAGTCTTGGACATTGGATAGCATCACTTCCACAGCATTCTACTGGTCCAAGCAAGTCTCAAGTTCAGCCAAGATTCAAGAGATGACAAGATAGACTCCACCACTTTATGGGAGAACAGCAAAGTCACATTGCAAAGGGGCATGCATCCCTGGATGGGAGGAATTTATGGCCACCTTTAAAAATATATGTTGTTGCTGTTGTTGTTAGGTGCCATTGAGTCAATTCTGACTCATAGCTATCCTATCCTATGTACAACAGAATGAAATACTGCCTGGTCCTGCGTCATCCTTACAATTATTGCTATATTTGAGCCCATTGTTGCAGCCACTGTGTCAATCCATCTCATTGAGGATCTTCCTCTTTTTCGCTGACCCTCTACTTTACCAAGCATGATGTCCTTTTCCAGGGATTGGTTCCTCCTGGTAACATGTCCAAAGTAATTGAGACAAAATTTTGCCATCCTTGCTTCTAAGGAGCAATCTGGTTGTACTTCCTCCAAGACAGATTTGTTCATGCTTCTGGCAGTCCATGGTATATTCAATATTCTTTGCCAACACCATAATTCAAAGGCATCAATCCTTCTTTGGTCTTCCAGCTTTCACATACATATAAGGTGATTGAAAATACCATGGCTTGGGTCAGGGGCACTTTAGTCCTCAGAGGGACATCTTTGCTTTTTTAGCACTTTAAAGAGGTCTTGTGTTGCAGATTTGCCCAATGCAATACATCATTTGATTTCTTGACTGCTGCTTCCTTGGACATTGATTGTGGGTTCAAGTAAAATAAAATTCTCGAAAACGTCAATATTTTCTCCATTAATCATTATGCTATTTATTGATCCAGTTGTGAGGGTTTTTTTTTTTTTAATGTTGGAGTGTAATCCCTACTGAAGGCTGTAGTCTTTGATCTTCAGCAGTAAGTGCTTCAAATCCTGTTCACTTTCAGCAAGAAAAATATGTATAACTGACATTAAAAAGATGATCCATTTCTACATAATCATAAAAAAATATAGTTTGTGATAAAACTATGGAATACAACGTTATCTTTATAACTTCAGCATCTTATTTTGGGGTTCTCATTGGGGGCATTGACTATCATTGTGTTAAACAAGTGCTAGATATAGTATTGAGAGCACTTCTGAATTGTTATCAAATTAGATATGAGTGAGAAGAATAAATAAATGTATTTTGAAATCTTCTGTCCAATTGTCTGCATCCTGGAGAGAACATAGAAAGTATGAAATGGTATAGATGCTCAATGTTTTATTTTGATATCTATATGTAGAAGGTAAGCTGGAAAACTTAGAAAGTTATTCAGATATATCTATCTGTATCTGTATGTCTATATCTTATATTTATATCCTTATTTATATCCCTATCTCTATATCTATATAGATAGATAGATACAAACATATATCTCCAGCTCTATGTGAATTTTGGCTTCAGTCATGTAGAAAGTTCAGTTCTTGCTTTCAGGCTTTGCCCTGGGTTGGGAGACAACAGTGAAAGCAGACGAGTATCACACCCAGCACTGTGAACAGGTTTTTTGGCTTTGCATCTAGTAGGACCAAAAGCAGAGTGGCTAATCTGATGCAACATCCTATAATTATCAACTTTTAAACACTATGAAGGCAAGTATTTTTAAAAATTATTTTATTGTGTTGTTGGTGAAAGTTTACACAGGAAATAAGTTCTCATTTAATAATTTCTGTACATATTGTTCAAGGACATTGGTTACATTCTTCACAATATATTAGCATTCTTGTTATTTCCATTTTGGTTGTTTTGTTTCCATTAATCTAGCTTCCCTGTCCCCCCTAGCCTTCTCATCTTTGGTCTAGGGTAAATGTTAACCATTTGGTGTCATCTAGACGATTATTTTGAAGAGCACAGTACTCACAGGTGATATTATTTATTTTATGGGCCAATCTGTCATTTGGCTGAAAGGTAACCTCTGCAAGTGGTTTGAGTCCTTAGTTTAAAGAGTATCTCAGGGCAATAGTCTCGAGGGTTCATCTAGTCTCTACCGGTCCAGTAAGTCTGGTCTTTTTTTAGGAATTTGAATTTTGTTCTACATTTTTCTCCCATTCTCTTGGGGTCCATCTATTGGGTCCCTGGTTGGAATGGTAGGTAGTGGTAGCCAGGCACCATCTAGTTCTTCTTGTCTCAAGGTAGGTGATGTCATTGTTTGTGCAGACTATTGGTTCTGTAGACTGCTTCTTCTTTAAGTCTTTGGTTTCCTTCTTTCTCTTTAGCTCCAGATGAGTAGAGACCAATATTTGTATCTTAGATGGATGCTCACAAGCTTTTAAGATCCCAGATGCTACTCACCAAACTAACGTGTATAACATTGTCTTAATGGACTATATTATGCCAATTGACTGAGTTGCCCCACGAGACTATGGTCTTAAGTCCTCAAACCCAGTAGACCAATCCCGTGAGGTGTTTGGTTGTGTCTAGGAAGTATCCATAACTGTGCCCCCATGTGCTTTACTTTATACTTGAAAATATATATAGCATATGTAAACATGTATATACATATACCCACAGTTATTCATATATATGTGAAAGCAAGCATTTTGACACAGTAAAGTTTAAATAAGCACCTGAAATGCTAGTTGCTTACATGAAACCTGAATTCTTACGTTTCTGAGATTTATTTGCTGAATCCTTAATGTTTTATGCAAGAATGTTCGTTTGCTTGTTTTATTGAGGCTTGGCATTCAGTTAAAAACTAGGAAAACAACCTGCTGTTTATACAGAGGAGGGAAAAAATCCTTGTCTTTAGATGAAAACAGGGCAGCTTCGACTTCCCTGAGCCCTGAAACTTGGGCATACAAGTTTAGATAGATTCAGAAGCTTCAGTTCTTTGAAAGCATGAGGACCATTATAAGGGTGTGTGAACTGCAAGACTACCAAGTGAACCCCCGGGGTGGGGATAGGGCACACTGTTTCCTAAATCTAGTTCTCACTTATGTTTGTAAAAGGTGGGATTATGAATATGATGCCAGAGCAACACGGAAGCTAAGAGCGAGGCTCTGGATTCAGGCTGAATATAAGTCCCCATTCTGCTGCTGACTGGTTGTGTTAACTAGATCATTTACTCTGTCTCTCTTCAAGCTTCAGTTTCCCCACTTGTAAAATGGGTTGTATAGTGCCTGCCTGGTAAACGCCCTTAGCCCAGTGTCTTGGGTGTGGCCAGCGATGATCACTATTGGCAATTATTATTTAATTTTGGAATTATGCCTTTGGAGTCTTCAAAGATAAAAGAGCTCAGATTTTCACTTTTGATATTACTCCTGAATTGTCTGCAGACTCTTCAGCCTTACTTTTTTTTCCTGTCCTGGTAGATTCATCTAATTCAGTCAAAAAGAACTCAGTCAAACCTTTTAGCAACTCATCAAGTGCAAAACTCATGAAACATTTGTTGACTGACTTGATCCAGTTGGCCAAGAGGTTGAACTAGAAGGATTGGTCTCTATGTCCTGGGCAACTTGATAGGCACAGGGCCTTGAGTTTAGAAGAGTCCCATGCTTGGTTTAATGCTCTGCTGTTGCCTTCTTGGAATTCTTAACTTTTGAATATGGTGCCTCACATTTCCATTTTGTACTGGGTCTCAAAACTTACGTAGCTGGTCCTGGGCAAGGTAGTAAAGGCTGAGATAGGCCTGAAGAAGACTGAGCCAGGGCATTTGCCTGGCCCATGGGGATGATTGTGATCACAGAGTCTGGTTCAGGAAGTTTCTTTATATTTATTGTTTGCTAACAATTTTTATTTTCTATCATGAGAGTATTACATCTTATCAAATGCTTTTTCTTCCTCTATTACATAGTGGTATGATTTTTCCTTTTATTCTATCAATGTAGTAAATTATATTTACTGATTTTTGAATGTTAATCAGCATTGCATTTCTAAAATAAACTCAAGCTGGTCATGATATATTATTCTCTTTATGTATAACTGTATTTCGTTTGCTAATATTTTGTTTAGGTTTTTTTACAGCTATAAATTTTCCTCTAAGCATGGCTTTAACCATATCCTACAAGTTTTGATTTGTCATATTTTTATTACAATTCATTTCAACATAATTTCTAATTTCCATGGTGATTTCTTCTTTGGCCGGTGGGGCATTTAGGAGTGTATTACTTAATCTGCAAACGTTAGAGGATTTTGTTAGTTATCTTTTTTGATGTTGATTTCTAGTGTAATTTCACTGTGATCAGAGAACATGCCCTCTCTGATTTTGAACCTCTGAAATTCATTAATACTTGCTTTATGACCCCACATATGGTCAACTTTTTTTTCTTTTAAAGTCAATTTTATTGAGACACAATTTACCTTCAATAAAATGCATCCATTTTAAAGTGTATAGTTAGATGAGTTTTGACAAATATATACATTAGTGCAATCACCATGTCAACAAAGACATAACATTTGCCTCACCCCAAAAAGTCTGACAGGGCCTTCGGGAACTTGAGAAACTGATATTAAAATACACATGGTAGAGCAAAAGGTTAAGAGTAGCTTAGACGATCATGATAAACAAGATGATGGAGAATTTTATCTAACAAATATAAAGATTACTTTTAAAGCCACAGTAATTAAGGTATAAACAAAGAGTCCAAAGGTACAGTTATGATGTCCAGAAATAGACACCCTCAAATATTAAAAAATATATACTATATATACCAAAAATGACATTTTAAATCAGTTGTATTGGAGTACAGCCATGTCAATTAGTTTACAGATTCTCTATGGCTGCTTTCATGCAACAATGGCAGAGTGGAGTAGTTGCATAAGACCAGCATATGGTCAGCTTTTATAAACTTTCCACATGTGCTAAAAATGAATGTATATTCTGCAGCATTCTATATATGTCAAATAAGTCAAGTTTGTTAATTGTCTTGTTTAAGTTTTCTATATCTTTACTGATATTTTTCCTATGTGCTCTACTTAACAGCACTATGATATGCTTTAGGATGTTGGTAGTTGAGTTGTAGAATTCTAGCCTTCCATGCAAGAGACCTGGGTTCAATTCTTGGCCAATGTACCTCATATGCAACCACCACTTGTCTGTCAGTGGAGGCCTGTGTGTTACTATAATGCTGAACAGGTTTCAGGGTGGGGGGGAGCTTTCAGACTAAGACAGACTAGTAAGAAAGATCTGGTGCTCTACTTCTGAAAATCAGCCAGTGAAAACTCTATGGATCCCAATGGTCTGATCTGCAACCAATTATGGAGGATGGTGCAGGAGGCTACTCGACAGCATCTAACAACAACAATAACATGATTTTCCTAGATGTGATTTTCATTGTATATTTTTGTGCTTGGAGTTCATAGCACTTCCTAAATCTAAGACTTGATGTCTTTCATTAGTTTTGGGAAGTTTTTGGTCATTATTTCTTCAAGTATTCCTTCTGCCCCATTCTCTCTGTACTCCACTCCTGAGATTCCACTCTGCTATACTTTCCCATCTGTGTCTCAGATTTCTCTTACATTCTTTTCTGTATTTTTTTGTCCTTTTTCTTTCTCTCAGTGCCTCAGTTTAGTTAGTTTCTAATGCTCTTTTTTCCAGTTCACCAATTCTAATTTGCTGTTGAACTCATCTATTTATCTTTTATTTTCAGTTCCTTTATTTTCCAGATACAGAACATGCGTTTGTTCGTTTTTTTAAATTGACTTTAATTATTTGCTAATTATTCTCTCTCTTCTATTTTAGAATATATTATTCACAGTTATTTTAAAGCCCTTTTCTGGTAACTTTATTTTCTGAGTTTCCTGTGGTACTATTTATTAAACTTGTGTATTGTCATTTTAACTTGTCTTCTGGTATGCCAAATAATTTTTATTAAATGCCAGACATAATATATATGTTAAATTTTAAAAATAATTTAAGGCTCTAGACAATCTTGTCTTCCTCTAGTTAGAATTTTCTCGTGCTTCAAGCAGTGCTTCCGGCAATTGCTGAAGGAGAAAAGGTGAACCAAATGTAGGCTCCCCTCTGTCTCCTTCTGTCTGGGAGCATGGTCCTTCAATTCTTGTTGCCTTCACAGCTTTCTGATGCTTTCAAACAAGTATTTCTAATATTTTCCAATTTTCCTAGTTGTTTTTTTATGGGAGATTTGGTTTATTATGAGCTAGTCCACCATAGCCAGAATCACCTGTAAATTTTTAAGAAACAATTCCACTTATCTTCATCTTTGGTTCATTAATCTGAGACTCAGAGAATTGAGTGATTTTCGAAGGTTACATGTCTAGTTAAGTCTGAACCAGGGTTTGAACTGGGTCCTCCAAAGTTAAGTCCTTTTTTTCCCTCAGACTTCAGAGTTTCATGTGGCAACCACATCTAAGGACCACCACCTCAGCAAAGGCAACAAAGGATGGGTTTGAACATGTCAGAAGGGGAGAGGAGTGAGCAGAGTGATGGTTTTCATGCTAGCAGGGGTCTGCTGAGCTTGTTTGTTCACCTTAGTCAGTGTTCTAGGCATGAGTTTGGCAAAAACCACACTTCTGATGGAGACAGTCACATTTATCTCTCGTTCATGAGCATAACCTAAGACTTACAACCACTCATAGGACCATCCTTACCAGACCTGAAAAGATACATACAGTAGGAAAGTTTCTCAGGCAATATTGGTCTCTAGTAGACAGCTGATTTAGAAAACAGGGCAAATATCTTTTTTGCCTTTGGGACTGGTGTGCAGTGATGCAAACCATACCTCGGGCCTGAGAGAAAATTGGCCTGGCCTGAAAGGAACAGCATGCATAGTGCTTTATTCATTATGCCAGAAAACATAAGCCACAAAGCTCCTCAGCTCCCATTTTTTCTTTTATAGGACCTGAGCCAACAGAAATCACCAATGTGGATTTGAAGTTTGACATTGGTTGAAGAATAAATGGAGATTGTTGCATCAGGGCTGGATGTGAAAGGGGAGGCAGTCAGTAAAATGAAGGAAGCAGCCAGCCTGCATTACATGGAGAAGCTAAAATCATAAGACTACTTGCAGTGGCCCTCAAATAGCCTGGTGTGACATGCTAGTGATTCTTTTCCTTTCCTCCCCAAAAGTCATAGTGGCCGACTGATGGTGATTGTCAAGATGGAGGCTAGGATTCAAGTGTTCACCCAAATCCCTTTCCTCTACATGTCCCA
This sequence comes from Trichechus manatus latirostris, assembly GCF_000243295.1. Taxonomy (NCBI): domain Eukaryota; kingdom Metazoa; phylum Chordata; class Mammalia; order Sirenia; family Trichechidae; genus Trichechus; species Trichechus manatus. The sequence continues at coordinate 5,671,136 of NW_004443978.1, read as the reverse complement.
AAATGAGGACTAATAACTATGTTCATAAATAGTCTCTTCAACAACCCTGTCTTCTGACAAATGCATGTAAAATGAGGAGACTTATTTCCTCCTTTTACATTTTACTTGTGCATGCAAAATGAGGAGACTTATTTCCTCCTTTTACATTTTACTTGTGCATGCAAAAGTTAGAAAATGAAAAAGAAAGCCAGAAGAAGAATTGTTGCATTTGAACTGTGGTGTTGGTGAAGAATATTGAATATACCACAGACCATCAAAAGAATGAACAAATCAGCTTTAGAAGAAGTACAACCAGATGCTTCTTAGAAGCGAAGATGTCTAGATTTTGGCTCACTTACTTTGGATACATCATTAGGAACTACTAATCATTAGAAAAGGACGTCATATTTGGTAAAATGGAGGGTCGGCAAAGAGGAGGGAAACCCTCAATGAGGTGGATTGACACAATAACTGAACAATGGAGTCAAGCATAACAATGATCATAAACATGGCGCAGGACCAGGTAGCATTCCCTTTTGTTATACACGAGACTGCCACGTATTGGAGCTGAATCAACAGCAACTAACAACAACTTTTTATCCCCGCTTTTCATGAGGGAGCAACATTGCTATGGAAACTTCCAGTCTCACTCTTGCCTACTCTTCCCCAAAGGGAGGAGCTAGTATGATTGGAGGTAGCCCTGACAGTTTTTTAAGACTGTATTGACCAGGGCCTCAATAGCAAAAAACAAAATGCCCCACTTTCTCCTTCTCTTTTATGCTGCCTGTATGATGAGTCAGAAAAACGTATCAGGGCTGTCTCGCACTTCTTTCTTCCAAGCTGTGCGTAGCTCAGGACAAATCTTTCTCTTCCTTTCACTCTTCTGAAACCCAGTGCAGGGAGACACTACTGCCGCTTTACCTGGAACGGGATTTCAGAGCCATGATGATGTGGTTGTCTTCACTTTAGGGCAGGCTTAGGAAGCCCTATCCTGGCCTCAAATCCAGTCTGCATTTTCCCATCCAATTATTGCCAAATGGCTAGGAAGGCTATTATTTTGTCTCTTTCAGTGGAGAATCTCCTCAAACCTAATCCTTCACAAGAAGAACATCTGTCCCTCCTTTTCCAGATATTTTTGCTCTCAGAGGCTGGCTGTGTACTCACTGGCACTTTGACAGAAGTGGGACGTGCTGTTAATATTTCTTAGAGTGCTGATACATTTATTGAACATGTACTATATAAAAGGGTGTTACCATGTTGTTACCATGAAAATATTCTGTGTTTAAGCATTTTATCTTGGTATTCTAAAACAGAAGTCTCAAGTTATTTAAATAAATGGATATAACAGAACAACTTTACAGATGTGAGTAGCATTAAGAGAAAGAAAAGAAAAAAGGAAAGAAAGAAAGAAACCACAGTGGAAGCAGAATTGAACAAGTCAAGCAAACACGTGTGAACAGAAGCACCATATATAATGCTAATAGTGTTCAAATAGCCGTATGAGCTCCTTGGAGAAAGGAGCTACCTGAAATATAAATAAAACAGATATTTCCTCTCACAGTCCTCACATCCTTTTTCCAGTCTTGGTCGCAAGATGTATAGGGCTTCAGGTTACTGCTCAACCAAAATTATATTATGGGAGACCTCAAAACTGTTGCTCTTCGGAACTTGGGGGCTGGTGCCACCTTTATTTCCCAAAGTTGCCTTGTTTTTCCATCAGTTCCAATGCCTGAGCCTTTGGAGAGTAAGAGGTCTGGATATTTGGAACAGGGAAGAATATACATCAGATTGCATCCTTGTCAAATGGTCTTATTCAAGGAAGTGACTTGAGACATTACTTACCTTATCCCAGGGCACACGTATGCAGTCGTGGTGATAGAAATTACCTACCACTGGAAAAAGGGACTGCATTCCTCTAACTTAATTTATAGATGGTTGCATGAATTTTACATTGATAGGGTGAAAATATTTTGGAACTTTGCCCATATATGTCACTTGCCCCCATTCTCTTGAACATATGTGTCTGTCTGGCTCAACATCAAGTTCTCAGAACCTGGCAGGAGGCCTGGTATGTAATAGGCAGTCACTCCTATTTGCCGAATGAAGGTATGAACAATTTATCCCACCAAATGTAATTTATGCTGTGTGGAAAAGGGACGTGTGGGAAAGGTGAGGAATTGACGCATGAAGGAGGAAAGAGGCAGTGGGTTGATGGAGACTCCCCTGTAGGGGCTGGCTTTATCCCAGGACTCTAACAACTTGTCATCTTGTCTCCAGGCCTCACATATACAGTCACGTGCCATGTAACATCCACTTGGGCAACGTCTGATCGTATATATGTCCATAGTCCCATAAGGTTATAATAGAGTTCAGAAATCCCAATTGAAGGACGAGACAGTATCTTGGCTATTTTAGTCAATATGGGTTCACTACAGTAGCCCACGTAGCTTTGATGTGTGTCACAAAGTAGCACCCGTTTGTTACTACGAACCATTCTATATACCTTGAATTTTTAATATACAGTCAGCCCTTCTTATCTGCAGATCCCGCATCTGCAGATTCAACCAACCCTGGATCAAAAATATTTGAAGAAAAAATTCCAGAAAGTTCCAAAAACAAAGAAACAATTAGGAAAGTGTCTGTATTCTAAATGCCAACTCCACTCTGCAGATCGGCCTCTGCCCTTTGGGCCCGGGCATCCTCGGAGAGCGGCGCGCCTACCGGGGTGCCCATAAGGTCCTGCCACTTCCTTTCTGGAGAAAGGGGTGGCCAGGAAAAACGAAGCCCTTATCTCAGCCCCCCCCCCACCCCAGGTGGGAACCAGAACCTGCCAGAGCGGACACATATGTGCAGTGGGCGTCTCGCAGTCCCCGCCCCTAGCTCTAGCGTTATATGTAAATACTAAGCTCTTTTGTATAAGGGACTTGAGCTTCCTTGGATTTTGGTATCCATAGGGGGTCCTGGAACTAATTCCCTGTGGATACTGAGGGACAACTGTAATAGGCTGTGTGGAGGTTGATTTGTAACTATGAGTTGTACGTAAGTTGGATGTTTGTAACCTGGAGACTGCGTGTATATAATATGGTGTTTGTACAACCTCCAAATCACATAACATCCTATTTTACAGAATGTATTGTGGACGTTAAATGATGCATGACTCCGTATGTACATGTTGGCTGGGTCATTGACACCATGAGGCCCCACAATCCTCAAGCAATGAAAGAATTTGCTCCACAGCCTCTGAAGAAATGACTCCCAGAGTTACTTGGAAAGATTTAGCAGCCAAAAATCTGGCAGAAAATGTTTTGTAACAGCCTCTGTGGCTTGGTCTTTGGATCCTCAGTGAAATCCAAGAAAGCATCTGGGAGGCAGGTTGCTCTTCCTGAAGATCATTGTGGTAGCTGTCCTCCAAGATGGGCCCATAACTATTCTCCTTTCCCGGTGTTCATGCTCTTTTGTAGTCCCCTCCCACACAGACTAGGGGTGATGTTTGTTAAATAGGATATTGCAGAAATGATAGCACGTGACTTCTGATGTTAGGTCATAAAAGACATTGTGGTTCCTGCCGTGCTTCTTTTGGATCATTATCTGGGGAATCAGCTGCCATGTCATGAGGACCTTCAAGTAGCTGTATGGAGAGACCCATGTGGTGAGGAATTCAGGCCTCCTACCAACTGCCATGCTAAGCTTCAGTTTCCTTCTCTGTAAAATGTGGATGATAATAATACACATCTTACAGGGTTTTATGACGATTAGATGAAATAATGCATGTCAAACGCTTAGTGCGTTTTTCAAATGCATAACTTAAACTGGTAGTACAATGTTCCATGATAATGGGCATATTACGCTTTATTTAACCAGTCTTCTTTATGTGTACAGGTAGGTTGCTTCCAAATTTACTAAAAATTGTTTTGCAGTAAATACTCTTGAGTATAAATATTTGTTCTGGGTCTCAGATTATTTCTTTAGGGTGCATTCAGTTTAAGCATATTTACTAAATTGCTTTAGAGTTTTCTAGCACTAAGGTTATGAAGTCCTATGTAAGCCCGTGGAAGCAGCAGTCAAGAAATCAAACGATGTACTGCATCGGGCAAATCTGCAACAGACCTTTTTAAAGTGTTAAAAAGCAAAGAAGTCACTTTGAGGACTAAGGTGCACCTGACCCAGCCATGATATTTTCAGTTGCCTCATATACATGTGAAAGCTGGACAATGAATAAGGAAGACCAAAGAAGAATTGATGCCTTTGAATTACGGTGTTTGTGAAGAATATTGAATATATCATGGACTGTCAGAAGAATGAACAAATCTGTCTTGGAAGAAGTACAGCCAGAATTCTCCTTAGAAGTGAGGATGGCTAGACTTCATTTCATATACTTTGGACACATTATCAGGAGCAACCAGTCTCTGGAGAAGGACATCATACTTGGTAAAGTAAAGGATCAGCGAAAAAGAGGAAGACCCTTAATAAGATGGATTGACACAGTGGCTGCAACAATAGGCTCAAACATAGCAATAAGTGTGAGGATGGTGCAGGACCCGGCCGTGCTTCGTTCTATTGTACATAGGGCTGCTATGATTTGGAACCAATTCCACAGCACCTAAGAACAACAAGAACATGCATCAGCAGGTCCTCGTTCTGTTCTTCCTCATACTTATCTTCATGTCACCAGAGTACCATCATCAAAAGCTGAAAGTGAGGGCACAAGAGATCATACTGTTGTGTGTAGGACCTTGAGGGGAAACTACCTCTGCCAAGAGGGATGGAAAACAGGATGATCTTGCCACAAAACAGAAAAGTGACAGTAACAGGCATATCTTCCTTGGGTAGCCTCTGACCCCATGGAAGAGGGAGACCTGTGTGATATTTCAGTATGGGCTCCTGACAACAACAAAAACATTTGCATTTTGTTTAACATGTTCTTGGTTAATTTAGTGTTTATAGTCAATATTTATTTAGGATTTTCTGAAAATGCTTATCTTTACTAGTAATCATATATCCTAAGACTTCTGGGCCTATGGCCCCCCAGAGAATAAATACATCCTATTTCTGACTTTGGATGGATATCCAGGATTTAACCAATTGTATGAACTTAGTTTATTGAACATTTTTTCTCATCCTCATTCATGTTTGATGACTTTTTAATAATTTTTCAAATTTTACAATATAGCATGCTTATTTCTGGGTTACTTATTTTATTCAATTATTTTTTCTATTTTTTGCATCATTGCCACACTGATCTGATTATTATACTTTTATAATATATGTTTTAAAATTTGATCATAAGATCACTTTCTTCCACCTCACTTTTTCTTTTTTTAAATTAATTCCCAAAGTTCTGGACAATGAAAAAGGAAGACCAAATAAGAATTGATGCATTTGAATGATAGTGTTGGCAAAGAATATTGAATATACCATGGACTCCCAGAAGAAGGAACAAATCTATCTTGGAAGAAGTACAGCCAGGATGCTCCTTGGAAAGTGAACTTACTTTAGACTTCGTTTACTTTGTCTCACTCCAGGAGGGACCAATCCCTGCAGAAGGACATCATGCCTGGTAATGTAGAGGGTGAGGAAAAAAAAAAGAAAGAAAGAAAGACCTCAGTGAGATAGATTGACACAGTGGCTGCAACAATGGGCTCAGACATACTATTGTGGCCCGGGACTGGACAGTGTTTAGTTCTGTTATACATGGGGTCGCCATGAGTCGGAACTGACTTGATGACACACAACCACAACAGCAGCAGCAACAACAACAACAGTTGTTCTTGCCAATTTATTCTTCCTGATGAGAAAATAGGAGATTAAAACATAGTGTCAAGAAATGTTAGACCATACAGGATTATATACAGGTTACCATGTAGCTAATTCCTTTGTTGTCTGTCATGGATTGAATTATGTTCCCCTCAAAATGTGTGTATCAATTTGGCTGGGCCATGATTCCCAGTAGTGTGTGATTTTCCCATGTGTGGTAAATCCTGCCTCTATGATGTTAATGAGGGAGGATGGGCATCAGTTGTGTTAGTGAGGAAGAACTCAATTTACAAGACTGGATTGTGTCTTGAGGCAATCTCTTGAGACATAAAAGACAGAAGCAAGCAGAGACAGGGAGACCTCATACCATCAAGAAAGCAGTGCTAGGAGCACAGCGTGTCCTTTGACCAGGGTCCCTGTGCAGAGAAGCTCCTAGTCCGGGGGAACACCGAAGAGAAGGCCGACAGAGAGAAAAAGCCTTCCCCTGGAGCTGATGCCCTAAAATTGGACTTTTAGCCTACTTTAACTGTGAGGAAATAAACTTCTCTTCATTAAAACCATCCACTTGTGGTATTTATGTTGTAGAAGCACTAGATGACTAAGACAGAATTTGGTACTGAGAGTGGGGTGCTGCTCTAGCAGATACCTAAAATGTGGAAGCGGTTTCGAAACTATCAATGGATAGAGCAGTGGCAGCAACAAAGGATCAGCAGCAGCAGAGAACCTGCAACAGCAGAGAAGTGGCAGTGGCAGAGAACCTGCAGTGGCAGAGGAGTGACAGTGGCAGAGAACCAACAGCAGCAGAACCAGGAGACCAGTGCGAGATGGCACTGGAGCTGACCCATGTAGCGAAAGAGCTGAGTGCCTGTGCGCGCAAGGCTGTCTGGTGGAGTGGGGTGCCTCCGGGCACTTATTGGTGGAGCTACCGAGCTTTGGAACACTTGCCCCAGCAGAGCGGATGTGGGCATGAGGCCCAAGGGCCGAGAGGCCACAGGAAGCAGAAGCTGAAGAGACAAGGAACACAAGAAGCTGAGCCACCTGTGTCTCAAAAGGTATGGCCATGAGCTCAGGGGTTTCAAAGGATGGAGCCATGGCCTCTGTTGTTTCTAAAGGTGGAGTTGTCACTCCAATGGACTAGGAGCATGGTGCGCCTAAAGCCAAGGGGGTAGAGTTGCTGTCCCAGGGGGCCTGGAAGGCAGAGCTGAAGCCCGGGGCTGATGGGCCTCCACTCAGAATACAGAGACTGTGGCCAATACCTAGAGTCTGGAGGGCAGGGCCATTGTGTAAATTGTCTCGGGGAACAGAAGATTATTTTCAAAGCCTTGAGAGCTAATGTAATGTGTTCTGCTGACTTGCTTGGTGCCTGTTATCCCTTCTTTTCCTCCAGTTTCTCCCATTTGTAATGGAAATGTCTAGCTTGTGCCTGTTCTGCCATTGTACCTTTGGAAGCAGATAAGTTGTATTCTAGATTTCACAGATGAAGAGGAATTTTTGGATTTTGGACTTGGAGTTAAGACTTTTGATATGATATGATGGGGTGAATATGTTTTCCATTTTGCAAGGATGTGATTTTTGGGGGGCCAAAGGGTGGAATGTCATGGATTGAAGTATGTCCCCCCAAAAATGTGTGTATCAATTTGGCTGGGCCATGATTCCCAGTAGTGTGTGATTTTCCCATGTGTGGTAAATCCTGCCTCTATGATGTTAATGAGGGAGGATGGGCAGCTGTTGTTAGTAAGGCAGGACTCAACTTACAAGACTGGATCGTGTCCTGAGGCAATCTCTTGAGATATAAAAGACAGAAGTGAGCAGTGAGACAGGGGAACCTCATACCATCAAGAAAGCAGTGCAAGGAGCAGAGCATGTCCTTTGGACCAGGGTCCGGGCGCAGAGAAGCTCCTAGTCCTGGGGAACACCGAAGAGAAGGCCGACAGAGAGAGAAAGCCTTCCCCTGGAGCTGATGCCCAAATTTGGACTTTTAGCCTACTTTAACTGTGAGGAAGTAAACTTGTCTTCATTAAAACCATCCACTTGTGGTATTTCTGTTATAGCAGCACTAGATGACTAAGACATTGTCTTTTACTCAAAATTAGGGCTTTTTTCCCCCCACTCCTGCTCCTTTTTTTCCTTTTCTGTTCTTCGTTTCTAGTCTTCTATTTTCCATTTATATTTCTGAGTTTGTGTTTCTCACTTATTGATTTGATAATTTCCCTTTGGCTCTTTCATATGTCATTTTCTAGTTCACGTTTCAGAGTTATTTACAATATCTTATTTTTTATTTTAGGGATTTAAAAAGTTGAGGTATAAAGTGTATATAGCACACTAGTTTTAAGTGTACAGCTTGATGGATTTTTATAAAGGTATAGATTCATGTAGCTACCACCAAGATCAAGAACCCGTAAGGTTCTCTCATGTTCTTTCCTAGTTTGTAACCCAGAAATTAACTACTATTCTGACTCCTATCACCATTATTAGTTTGCCTGGTCTTGAACTTCATATAAATGTAGTCATACAGTTTGTCTCCTTTGTGTCCAGCTTCTTTTGCACAACATTAAGCCTGTGAGATTCAGATAACAAAATGGTGGACAATCACACAATACTGGGAATCATGGGCTAGCCAATGGCTATGGGCGAGCCACGTTTTTTGGGAGACACAATTCAATCCATAGCATTTCACCCTTTGTCCCCCCAAAATTCACGTCCTTGCCACATGTAAAACACATTCATATCATAGCAAAAGTCTTAAATCAACCCCAAGTCCAAAATCAGAAAATTCTTCGTCTGTGAAATCTAGAATTCAAGTTATCTGCTTCCAAAGCACAATAGTGGAACAGGCACAAGCTAGACATTTCCATTACAAATGGGAGAGATTGGAGGGAATGAAGGGATAACAAGTACCAGGCAAGCCAGCAGAACACTTTACATTAGTCCTCAAGGCTTGAAATTAATCCTCTGTTCTCTGAGACCATTATACAACAGCCCTGCCCTCTAGACTCTAGGTATTGGCCACACTGTCTGGATTCTGAGTGGAGGTCCCTCAGGCTTGGGCTTCAGCTCCACCTTCCAGGCCCGCTGAAATGGCAACTCTGCTCCCCTTGGCTTTGGGCGACCTCATTCTCCTAGTGCATTGGAGTGGCGACTCCACCCTTTGAGACCCCTGAGGTCATGGCCCTACCCTTTGATTCTGAGGCAGCTCTGCTTCCTGTGTTCCTTGTCTCTTCAGCTTCTGCTTCCTGATTCCTTGGCCTCTCAGCCCCTTGGGCCTCACAGCCCGAGTCTGCCCTGCTTGGGTAAGCATTCCAAACCTCTTTAGCTCCACTGATAAGTGCTGGGAGGCACCCTTTCCACCAGTGAACTTTAGTCAGAAGGAGCTGAACTCTCTTGCTCTGTGGGTGGGCTCCAGTGCTGTCTCACACTGGTCTTCTGGTTTGGCTGCTGCCTTTTCTCTGATGCTGCCATTTCTCTGATGCTGCTTCTCACCACCTGCACCGTCTCCAGTGTAACAGCTCTCCTCCAGAATTGTCTTTGATGTCCATAATTTCAACAACAGTCTCTTCAAGATAATGTAGACTTTTGCTATTAGGCACTTAAAAACTCTTCCAGCCTCTATCCATTCAGTTTCAAAACCTCTTCCATATTTTAAGTATCTGTTAGAGCAGCACCCCACTCTTGGTACCAAATTCTGTCTTAGTCATCTAGTGCTGCTATAACAGAAATACTACAAGTGGATGGCTTCAATAAACAGATGTTTATTTTCTCACAGTCTACCAGGCTAGAAGTCCAAATTCAGGGCATCAGCTCCAGGTGAAGACTTTCTCTCTTTGTCAGCTCTGGGGGAAGGTCCTTGTCATCAATCTTCCCCTGTCTAGGAATTTCTCAGGTGCAGGGAACCTGGGTCCAAAGGACATGCTCTGCTCCTGGAGCTGATTTCTTGGTGGTGTGAGGTCCCCATGTCTCTTTGCTCACTTCTCTCTTTTATATCTCAAAAAAGATTGACTTAAGACACAACCTAATCTTATAGATTGAGTCCTGCCTTATTAACATAATTGCCACTAATCCCACCTCATTAACATCATAGAGACAGGATTTACAACACATAGGAAAATCACATCAGGTAGAAAAATGGTGCACAATCACACAATACTGGGAATCATAGACTAGCCAAGTTGATACATATTTTTTTGGGGACACAGTTCAACCCATAACATCACTTCTACATTTGCTATTTAATAGTTTACTGTAAGTTCTGGTCAGAGCAATTAGTCAATAAAAAGAAATGAAAGGTATGTCATAGATTGAATTGTGTCCCCCCAAAATATCTGTCAACTTGGCTAGGCCATGATTCCCAGTATTGTGTGAATTCTCCACCATTTTGTCATCTGATGTGATTTTCCTATGTGTTGTAAATCCTGTCTCTATGATGTTATGATGTGGTGAGATGGGATTAGTGGCACTTATGTTAATGAGGCAGGACTCAATCTACAGGATTAGATTGTATTTTAAGCCAATCTCCCTTGAGATATAAAAGAGAGAAGTGAGCAGAGAGACATGGGGACCTCATACCACCAAGAAAGCAGCCCCCGAAGCAAAGCATGTCGTTTGGACCCAGGGGTCTCTGGGCTGAGAAGCTCCTAGACCAGGGGAAGATTGATGACAAGGACCTTCCCCCAGAGCTGACAAAGAGAGAAAGGCTTCACCTGGAGCTGACGCCCTGAATTTGGACTTCTAGCCTGATAGACTGTGAGAAAATAAACGTCTGTTTGTTGAAGCCATCCACTTGTGGTAGTTCTGTTAAAGCAGCACTAGATGACTAAGACAGTGTGTTCAAACTAGAAAAAGAGTAAAACAATCTCTATTTGCACATATGTTCCTATATATAGAAGATACCAAAGAAACCACATGAAAGCTATGATAGCTAATAAATTCATCAAATTTGAAGGTTACAGGATCAACACAAAAAATCGGTTTTTGTTTCTATATACCATCCATGAACAATCTGAAAAGAAAATTAAGAAAATAATTCAATTTACTATAGCATCTAAAAGAATAAAATACCTAGGAATAAAGGTAACCAGTGAGGTGAAGACTTGTACACTGAAAATTATAAAACATTGCTGAATGAAATTAAAGATGACCTAAATAAATGGAAAGACATCTTGTGTTCATGGATCGGAAGAGTTAATATTGTTAGGATGGCAATACTACAGATTCAGTGCAATCCTGTCAAGATTACAATAGCCTTTTTTGCAGGAGTTGAGAAACTGATCATTAAATACGTATGGAATTGAAAGGGACCCTGAATAACCAAAACAATCTTGAAAAAGATGACAAAGTAGGAGGACCCACACTTCCTGATTTAAATATGTACTACAAAGCTACAATAATCAAAATAGTGTGATACTGGTATAAGTGTGAACATATAGACCAAAGAAATAGAATTGAGAGTCCAGATATTAACTCATATGGCCAACTGGTTTTTGACGTGAGTGCCAAATCATTCAATGTGGAAAGAATAGTCTTCATCAAATGGTCCTGGGACAATAGATCTCCAGATGCAAAAGAATGAAGTTGGACCCATACTTTACATTATATATAAAAATTAACTCATAATGAAACAAAGATCTAAATAGAAGAACAGGGATTCGGGCAGACAGGGCTGTGGCAGCATGCTTGTCTGCTTCCCACTTTTGTCCTTTTAAATATATGCCGAATAAAACTTTCTTTTTACTTTACTAAACTTTGTGATGTTTTTCCCCTACAACAACTAATGGCGCTGTGAGCAGGATCTGAAGCTATGAATCCAGTCAACTTCGAAGAGATCTGGACTGCGGAGCAGAAGCCGGCAGAGAAAGGTCCTATCTTCTGGACCTACGTGTTCCCACTCCATGTCCCTGCGACATTGACTGGGTCAGTGCTCTCAGAAAAGGAAACTTTGCTTATTCTTTGTTGTTCTCTTTCTCATGTTTTCTTAAGTTTTGTTTTGCATATTTGTTTGTAAAACCAGTTAATTGATTAAGGAGAATCTTTCTTAGATTTTTGCTTGATCGTTTGGTTAAGAGAGACATTTAGTAACTCTTTAAGTGAACTGCAGTTTAGGCCTGGATTCGGGCGTTTGAAGAGGTAATTCTATTTTCAAAGAGCTGTGAGTCACTGTAAGCTGAAAAATTCGGACCTTTTTGTGGCTCAGAGAAAACCTGGAAAATAGCGCTCTGTTTTGCCAAATTCGCAGGAAGAGGTGGCAGCTCTTGCCTGTTTTGCCAAATTCTCAGGGGGAGGTGGCCGCTCCTGACCTGTGTTTTGATATTTAAGGGAGAAGTGGTAGTTCTGTACCTGTTTTTTCCATTGAATTGAGTCGATCTTACCAAAAATTGCTATATACACTTTTAGAAACTAGGATCCCCATATCCTTTTCTCGTGTGGTATTATCTGGTGAGTTTACGTGGTCTGTCTGTCTCCTTGTGTTCTAAGAGCTTGCTTCTGGTCTAGAACATTGTGTCTAAGTTTGTCTTGTATTAGATTAGTGGCTTTGGCTAAGAATTGCTGTTTTCTGTAAGGCTAGTCATAGAATCTGTTTCTTCTTCGTCCAGAAAAAACTGCATCTTGTGTCTGTCTTGTGATTTAGATTTTTAATAGCTACTTGGAGAAACGTTGATATAAATCTGTCTATTTGAAAAGTACACTAAGATCTTTGTGTTTTATACTATGTCAATCTTAAAAGTGAAACCTTTTTAAGTAACTTAAGCTAGATATTATATGAAATGTATTTTATTTAAGAAAAAAGGATAGTTTTGTCTTAAAGTAAAAGTAGCAGTTCCAGAACAGTAAAAAAGAAAGAAATTAGCTATCTTTTGTCTTTCAAAATGCCTCCATCAATTTAAACATATGTAAATGTATTCCATGAGTCAAGAGAGTGAGGGTGGGGCGTTATCAGGCCTCCCCACCTCCCAGTCTCCAAGGTCCTGTAGCTCCAGGAATGATTTTGAAAGACCCCTTTCCAGCTAGGTGGAGACTCTTTTAAGACAAAAGATAAGAAAAATTGCTGCTTTGCTATAATTATCAGAAATTGGGTAGATCCTAATCATAGAACTGTAAACAAGTTCTCTCTATTATAGGGGAAC
>NW_004443978.1:5609308-5657695 GCF_000243295.1 Trichechus manatus latirostris | reverse complement strand
CTCATTAGAATAAGATTCCTGAGTCTGAATACTAAGCCTCATGGCTTTTAGAAAAGAAAGCTAAGGGTTTTACTTTAAGATCTTTGGTTAAATAACTTGAGTATTGTTTCACAGTGACCTATATTATTATCTCTTTATTGCTAACTTGGTCCCAACTTTATCTTTTTAAATCTAGCATTTTCAAAGCCAATGGTTTGATTAGAGAATTCACATAATTTACCTATAAATTTTTTTTATTACATTCAGGTATTTAGAGATTTGATTATCTTTGTATATTTTTGGTATATCCTGACTATGTAGTATTTTGTCTCAAAATTTTTGTGCATTATATCTGAAGCTCTTTGAATATGGTTAATGGCTATATTTAGAAATATTTTTAAAGTTTTTTTTAACTGATTTTATTTGGCCTTTATGTTGGGCTTGAAATTAATTTCTATCAGGTCTTTCACTATTAAGAATATTATAATTATCAATTAATCACGGCCATATTAAGTTTTGTCATCTGCAGATAAGTTTTGACTTTGCTGATTTGCTGAAAAAGTTTGACCAAAATATCTCACCAAAAAGATGGACTATATTGGACTTGCTAAAAAGACTGTAACTAGACTGAATAAAATTTCCAGAGCTCCTATGCAGAAGCTGATGAGTTTGCAGACCGCGGCTGATCCAGAATCATGTGGAACAGAAATTAACTACATAAGACTAAGTAAACTAAAGGAAACTATGGTTTTTTTTAATATTGCTGCTATTTTAAGGTCCTAATTTCTGGATATAAGAAATCATTCTCCTTTCTCCTAAATCATCTAACTAACGGGTTTAGGTATGATAACTCTTGAATTAGAAGTTCCTGTTGGTAAACTTAGCCAAGTTGTAGATATCATAACCAGAGAACTGCCTGAAATTTGAGCTATGATTTTACAAAATAGAACAGCATTAGATTTCCTGTTAGTCTCTTAAGAAACAGTTGGTGCCTCAATAGATGAACATTGCTGTATTTATATTAATACTCAATCTGAGGTTTTGCAGAATGTAGTTGCTGTTGAGGCACATGAAAAGCAGTTACTGATGCTGCTTATGTAGAGATAAACACCTCATGAGATTTGTTTCCTTGGTTCAAAGACCTTAGGGTCATTGTTTCATTGGTTATTTCAGGCAAGTGGCCTAATATAATTGTTAGTGTTTCTGTTTTATTTCCTAGTTTGCTGTATGGTGCCTGGGATCTTAAAAACCAGATGATGTCCAATTACCATTTGTTGAGCATTTTTGATAAAAGATTCTATAACAAGATCATGATCCAAAGGAAAGAATGATGAGAGAGTTGTATATAATTCTCCTGGAATCCAGATTTCTGGCTTTCAGGGAGGTTGAGGCAACCCACAGGGGATATTTGCCTTTAGGTGTCCTCTTGAACCTTGAGCTTTGAGAAAAAAACTGGTTCCTGAAGATACTTTGAGTCAAACAATGGTCCAGATAAACTAGTAAGACCATTTTGCTCTGGGTATTGAGCTTTTTTTTTTTTTTTGAAGAGTTCAGTCTGTTTTAAGAAACTAACTTCAAAGATCAGACGGAGTTATGTTTAGGGTAAATTAGTAACTAGTTTAAGCAGTCTTTAAGACAATGTCATATGAAATATCTGTCTAATGTTTGTAATCAAACTGTCACCCTCTTATGATGCAGAAAATTATGTATCTTAAAAAAAACAGATTTTCAGAGGAGAGTGACCTCATGGCTCAGACTCTATTTTGTCTTTGGTTCTATTTCTGCTTCTGAGAAAGACACTCATGACTGTTAACAGGTAAACCAAGGAGGGGCAGCTTGCCCTTGGGAAGAACACTTAGTATGTTTTAAACAGACTAACTGAAGACCTCCTACAGGAAACGTCCATCCTGTATTATCTTGCTAATCATTAGTTCTCTAATGAAAACTTGTCACAAGTAAATTTTTCTATATTTCTTGTTTCCTCTAGACAAACTTTGAGTGCTCTTTATAGATATATATTTCTGTGCGATAGATCCAACTATACTAATTTAGATGATCCTTTCCAACTGATAGTGAATTTATGTGGGCAATCTCTTGTTTAGATTCCTGATGAATGTGTGGACAATGCACTTTGGAAACTTTAGAAGTATCTTTAAGTATTCATAGTAATTATGCTAGTAAATACTGAAAAGGCAATGTTAAAATTGTAAAATGAAAGAAGAAAACCCACTGGTCCAACATTCAGTGTATTGTTGGTAGCTTTAATTCCTACTTACGGTATATCTGAGTTGGAGGAATCTTTAAGAAAAATTTGTCAGTCACTATGGGACAAATAACAGATGAGACAGAAGCACAACAGTGATCTCTGATTTCATAAGCCAAGGTGACATGAGATAACAAAATAACCTTAGATTTTTTTTATTAGTCCAAGAAAGTGTAGTCTGTGCTGTAGACAAGATATACGTAGAATTAGACAGCAAGGTACTTGATTACACATTGTCACACCAGATCTATTTTGTTGGTTACCATCGGGAATAAGTACATGGGCTAGATCACTACTGCAAGGAATAGTAATATTCTTATCTACATCCTGATAGTATTAGGCATTATAAAATTTATCCTCTATTGTCTTACACATGTAAAAGGCAAAAGAAGGCCTCAGGCTAAAATGTTGATGTACATTGAGTCTGCTCACTCTGGCAATGCTATTGATGGGAACATCGCTCTTACTTAATAACCTGGTGAAGAACCAGATGGTATCCAGTGGAGAACCAGCACCGTGAGTTTAAAGAGCCTGCAATGGACGCCATCTAGGAGCTCGACTATGTCCAGGTATTGATCATCGATGTGTTATCTCCAATCTCTGGTCAAAAGGAGGGACTGATTTAGGAAATAATATTGGAGTTATTATTCCTTCTCCTTGAGCGTACAGGGCTCAAAAGGATTCACAAGGACACATCAACTGGGCCCTGAGGTATAAAGACAATAGCTAAGATAATCTTGGAAAACATCTTAAGGAAGTTTTCACAAAAGTCCATCAAACAGAATACAGAAGACTTTCCACTCTTTATCTTTTTCTATTACCATTTAGTGAATAGAAATTTGTTGGACCAATGAAGACCCTCCTGACTTTCATAACTGAAACCCGTACCAATGATTGTTAAGAAAGATGATTCAAAATGCAAGATTATAATTTCTAGCCAATCAGTGAAAAAGTGATGCTTTCAATGATTCTACCCATTTTGTGATGTTGATATATACTGACGGCTCTGTAACTGTTCTTTGGATTTGGGCAAACATGGCAGTGGCAGCATGCTTGTCTGCTTCCCACTTTTGTCCTTTTGAATATACGCCAAATAAAACTTTCTTTTTACTTTAAAAAAATAAGTAAATAAATGTAAGAACAAAACCCATAAATCTCTTAGATTAAACCATATGGGTAGAGCTTCGGACCTTGTTTTTGGTAATAGATTCTTAGATATGACACAAAAAGCATGAGCAACAAAAAACAAAGTAAATACATTAGACTTCATCAAAATTTTTGAAAAAACTTCTGTTCACCAAAGGGCATTTTCAACAAAGACAACGTACAGAATGGAGAAAATATTTGGAATCTATATATCAAACAAGGGTTTAATATCCAGAATATATAAAGAATCTCTAAAACTCAACAGCAAAAAGACAGCCCCCAAATGGGCAAAGGTCTTGAATAGATATTTCTCTAAAGAAGATTTACAAATACATGAAAAGATACTCAACATCACGAGTCATTAGGGAAATGAAAATCAAAACTACAGTGAAATGTTTCCATTTCACACTCACTAGGATGGTTATTATTTAAAAAAAAAAAAAGAAAGAAAGAAAATGACACGTGTTGGTAAGGAAGTGGAGAAATTGGACCTTTGTGCCTTGCATTACATCCCCGGTGGAAATGTAAATAGTGCAGCTGCTGGGAAAACAGTTTGGTGGTTCCTCAAAAAGTTAAAGAATTATTCTATGACCTGGCAGTTCTACTGCTAGGTATGTACCCAAAGGACTTGAAAGTAGGAACACATACAGATTCTTGTACACCAATGCTCATAGTAGTGTTATTTGTAATAGTGAGAAGTTGGAAACAACCCAAGTATCCATCAACAGATGAATAAATAAATAAAATGTGGTATATTCATAAAAGGACTACTATCCAGTCATAAAGAGAAATAAAATTCTGATATATGTTATGACATGAATGGACCTTGAAAACATGTTGGGTGAAATAAATCAGACACAAAAGGACAAATACTGTATGATCCCACTTATATGAAATATCCTGAATTGGCAAATGCATAGAGACAAACACTTATTAGTGGCTACCAGGAGCAGGGAGTATCTGGGAATGGGGAGTTATTTCATATGGGGTACTGAGTTTCTGTATGAGGTGATGAAAAACTTTTGGAAATGGTTGGTAGTGATGGTTGTACAACATGGTGAATATAATTAATGTCAATTGTACACTTAAATATGATAAAATGGTAATTTTTTTGTTATATATATTTTACCACAATAAAATTTAAAAAATAATGAGCAAAGGACCTGAGTAGACATTTCTCCAGAGAAGATATAGGAATGACCAAGAAGCATATGAAAAGAAGCTCAACATTATTAGTCACTGTTGTTGTTCTAAGGTACCACTGAGTCAGTTCTGACTCCCAGAGACCCTATGTAAAACAACGAAACACTGCCTGGTCCTGTGCAATCCTCACAATTGTTATGTTTGTGGTCCATTGTTGCATCCACTATATCAATCCATCTCATCGAGGGTCTTTCTCTTTTTTGCTGACCCTCTACTTTACCAAGCATGATGTCTTTCTCCAGGAAATGGTCCCTCCTGATAACATGTCCAGAGTACCTGAGATGAAGTCTCACCATCCTTGCTTCCAAGGAACTCTCTGGCTGTATTTATTCCAAGACAAACTTGTTTGTTCTTCTGGCAGTCCATGGTATAGTCAATATTCTTCATCAACAGCATAATTCAAAGGCATCAGTTCTTCTTTGGTCTTCCTTATTCATTGTCGAGCTTTTGCATGCATGTGAAATATCATGGCTTGGGTCAGACACATCTTAGTCCTTGAAGTGACATCTTTGCTTTTTAACACTTTAAAGAGGTGTTTTGCAGCAGATTTGCCCAATGCTGAGGCTTCCATGGGCATTAATTGTGGATCCAAGTAAAATGATTCTTGACAACATCATTAGAGAAGTGCAAGTCAAAACCACAATGAGATACCACTTCACAGCAACTAGGATGGCTATTATTAAAAAAAAAAAAAAGGAAAATAACAAATGCTAGTGAGGATGTGTAGAAATTAAAACCCTCATGCTTTGCTGATGGGAATGTAAAATGATGCAGCTGCTATAGAAAATAGTTTGACAGTTCCCCAAAAAGTTAAACATAAAATTATCCTTTGATCCAGCAATCTACAATTAAGTGTATACCCCAGAGACTCAAAAGCAAGGACTCAAACAGATACTTGTACACCAATGTTTATAGCAGCACCATTCACCATAGCCAAAAAGTGGAAACAACTTAAGTGCCATCAACAGATGAATGGCTAAGCAAAATCGGGTGTATACATATAGTGGAGTATTATTCAGCCATAAAGAGAAATGAAGTTCTGATACATGCTACAAATGTGGATGAACCCTGAACACATTATGCTGAGTGAAATAAGCTAGGCACAAAGGATTAATATTTTCAGATCCCATTTGTATGAAATGCAGAGACAAAAGTAGATTAATGGTTACCAGGGGCTGGAGAAAGAGGCAAATGGGAACTTATTATTTACAAAAAAACAAACACAGACAGAAAACACCTCATGATTGTGTTTCAGTATTGCATCGTTGATAAAATCGCATGTTTACTGGGCAGAAACTCAATACAAAATCCTCATCTTAGAAAAAAAAGTCAGATCATGTCACTTGTGTGCTAAAAAAAAAAAAAAAAATAAAGATTCCCTCTCAGGTCTGAAAAGCGTTAAAAAAAAAAAAAGACAAAATTTGGAATTATTTAGCTATTTTATCTTAGAGTTATTTTAATAAGTAATAATATTTGCTATATATTGATTACCATGGGTCAGGGACTTTGCTACACACTTTTTACATATTTCTTTAATCTTGTCAACATGGCTTGGAGATAAGAACTGTTATCATTTCCATTTTGTAGATAAAGGAACGGAGACTCAGAGAATTAACTTGTCTATAAATGCACAGCTCTCAGTTATGGAGTAGACCAGACAGAGTCTGTCAGAGCCCAGATCCAAAAGCAAAACAAAATCCAACAAAACAAAAATAAAAGGACAGTTTGAATGTCTTGAACCTTTAATTATTAATTACATTTCAGGTAGCATTAGTCTCTTATTGTATAAAAGTTCAAGGTGATATGAATTTGTTTGAAATGAATGGGTCTACATGAGTTTAGAGGCAACAAGTAATTCATGACCTTTTGGCATGATCACTTGAGTGCCCGGACAGAGAGAAAGAAGACCAAAGGTTTGACAGCTGGCAAAACAGGTTTGCTGCCTTATTTTCTTTGGAAGCCATTTGTCACTGTCAAGCACACACAGAGGCATTTTAGCTCTGTTCAAACAAGAATACAGTTTGCATCCTGACATTTCCCTGAAAATGGCAAGTTTCATTTATCACCAAGGTGGTTTACAAGCTTCATATCCATTGTTTTAAAGGTGAGTTCAGTTTTTTAAGAGTGGTTTTGTTGAGCAATAAGTTATTTCCTCATGAAAAACCATAGCTTGACTTTTCATACTTCGGTCCCTTCGTATCCTCTTGCTGTCTTAATAAAACTTGACAATTATTTATTTTTGTATGATATGTTTATTGAGCTCAACTTTATTCTTTAAATAATCTCATTAGTATTCAGGTATATGATTGTGGGTCACTGATTCTTAAACTACTACTATTCATGCACATCTTTCTTATAAAAGAGCTAATAATTTAAATATATGAGTCAAAGACAAAATGAAGACCATTATTAAAACAATGATTTGAGATTCAGCTTTGAATAGAAGTTGCTTTTTAGCTGTGACAGAATTGTAGCCTTGCTATAACTGGTATTAAGTTGTTTTTTACATGAGATAGGAAAATATGGAAGGATTAGAGACTTTTATAGTAGAAGAATGGTAAGAAAATGGTTACTACATACGTAGGTGTGTGTACCTCATCCAGTCTTTATTTCTTTAAAATGATTTCTAAAACTATGAATGAGAAAGATTTATAAATTTTAAATACATATTTTTCTTATTAAAGAGGAAGTGCACTCAGATTGTAGAAACCATAGGAAATAAACATGACTTCACCATGGGGTGGGGTGGGGGTGGGGGATCATGTACAAATGGTTACAGTAATTACTTCATCTGAATCTTAGAATTCTAGGTCTAGAAGAGACTTAGGAGATAACATTTTAGTTCAGAGGTTGGCAGACCATGGCCCACCAGTCAAATATGGCCCATTGCCTGTTTTTGTAAATAAGGTGTGATTGAAGCACAGTCATGCCAATTCATTTACAGATTGTCTAAAACTGTTTTGAGTTACAACAGAGTTGATTAGTTGTCACAGAGACTGAATGGCCCAGAAGGCCTAAAAGATTTACTCTATGGCCCTTTACAGAAAACATTTGCTGATCCCTCATCTAGTTCATCCAGGAAAGATTTAAGTATCCAGAAAAAGTGCTCTGATATGCCTGGAACTTACCCTCAAGAAACTTACAGTCTAGTTGGGAAAGATAGGACACAAACATTAATACAATTCAAATTACAAAATGTGACTAGTGTCATAGAAGATACTAAGCACTTTAGGATTTCAGTGGGGGTATTGGTAAAAACATCATGGAGAAGGTGACGTTTGAGCCCAGATTGATGGGTTGGTAAGATTTGAATATGTCAAAACACCTGTAAAATATTCATATTCAAAGGAGCTGCACTAAGAAAGGTGTGTGAGGACCACTGGGAAGATCAACTTGAGCAACTTGAAAAAGCAGCCTCAGGACCTGGATGCAGGCTAAGGATGATGTGTTTCATGTGGAAGGATTAAAGGGGGTTGGACAACATGGTCATTGTGATGGTTTAAGATAGATCCACAAATTCTTTGACACTCCTTCCGAAAGATGGAGCTGAATCCTTCTCTCCTGGAGTGTGGGCAGGAGTTGGTGAGTCACTTCTAAAGAACAGCATAAAGTGGGTGTGACTTTAGAGATTTGGACATAAAAGTCACTGCACGTCCTCCTTGTTCTCTATTGTGCTGCTTGCTGTAGGGAAGGCCAGCTGCCCCATCATGAGTATACTCAAGTAGCCCTATGGAGAGGACCATGTGCTGAGAACCTGAGTCTTCCTACTAACAGTCAGCAAAGAACTGAGGTCTCCTGCCAGCAGTCATGTGAGTGAGCCATTCTGGAATTGAACTCTCCAGCCCCAACTGAACCTTCAGATGACTGTGACCTCATGAGAAACCCTGAGTCACAACCACATCACTCAGCTGCTTCAGTTCCTGACCTCAGAAACTTGTAGTTTTAAGTCATTAAATTTTGGGCCAATTTATTGAGGCAACAATAGATACTAATAGTCATCAACTTTATAGTCTTGTTTTGGGCAGAATAATCCTTGTAGCTTTCATTCATTCTTTCCCTGACCACATTCATTGGTGTGTACTCCATGTGGTGCACTGCAAGAGGCATTGGTCCCTGGTTTTGTGGAATGTGTCAGTGTGAAGGTTGGCTGTTGCTAAGGAGAGACTGGAAGTGGACAGGCCAGTTTGAAGGCTATCACAATAGTCCAGGAGGAAGGAGGAAGGTGCTTGTAGTAGACTCTCTGTTGTCCTTTCCAGAAAGCTTTCCAGATACCAATAATTTCCTACCTGTCTTCACATAAGGGTTTTCTCTGGCTGCAGGAGCAGGCTCAGCCTGAGTGTGGGTAAGTTGGAACTGGTTAACATCCCTGGGAAACACTCATCCAATGAGGGAAAGGAGTTGGCCAATAAATTTCCCAGCTTCTCATCCTTGACTAGGGCAACTCTGAGGCCAGTGCCTCCAGGTCTCAGAGGGTCCCTGTTGGGTAGAGCCCCAGTTGCCTACTAGCAGCTCCTTCATTCACACACTCTATTGATTGATCATCTCCCTTCCTGATTCCCTCAGAGTGCTTCTTGGCCTCACCTCCCAAATTAATGATTTGTACCCAAAACATTGCTCCAGGGTCTGCTTTCGTGGGAACCCAACCTGGAAGAGTAATAAAAGTCTAAACTAAAGTGGTGACTCTGGGAATGGGGAAGAGGAGATGGACGTGAGAGATGTTATGAAGAATTAAGAGACAGGACTTCACAATATTTGCTACAGGAAATCTTAGTGATTTTCAAGCTGAAGTCATCTTTCAACCCTCAAGCATCCAGGCTTAGAATCTGAGATCCAGAGACCAGGGTCCTGATGGGAATTGAGGCTTCCAGGGCTGTTCCCAGGACTCTGCATTGTAGAGTTCATTTCTACAAGACCCTCCCGACCTGCAGCCGACATTCAGAGGCTGTGATGCACAAGTAGGTCACGATCCCAACCTTGTCAGTTGGCTTCAGCTAACCTAGTCATTGTCCTTTTTTTGAGAATCTAAATATACTGTTGTTTACGAGTTCAAAGGAAAGTGATTCAAAAAGATTTAGGACTTACTTTTTCAAAATTATCTTGATTTTAGGATTCAAAAGTATAAATGAAATGAATGAAAAGTACTACTTTCACATTAGAAATATAAAAACAGATAGCACATTTATTCAATTATTAATTTATTTATTGAACATTATGATCATTCCCTGTGCTGGGGATTCAAATAAGATACAATTTCTGCCTCTTCCAAGCTCAAGAAGAGACTGTATAATGTGAGACTTGATAAAATATAGATATCAACAGAGCAATAACTCTAGGCAAGAGATACTAAAAAGAACATGGTCACATACACGTACACACACACTATTTTTTCCACCTCAGCAAACATGGAGCCCTGGTGGCACAGTGGTTAAGAGCTTGGCTGCCAACCAAAACGTCGGCAGTTCCAATTCACCAGCTGCTCCTTGGAATCTCTATGGGGCAGTTCTACTCTGTCCTATAGGGTTGCTATGAGTCGGAATTGACTTGACGGCAATGGTTTTTTTTTGTCAGCAAACATAGGTTTGGGATTATCTATTGCACGTTTTATAGTCTTTAAAATATGAGACTTTCTCTTATAGTTTTTTCGGTAATGAATGGCAAGGAAGAAAATTTCCTACTGATTAATTAGAGCCTGACTTTTAAAACCTTTAAAGCAAAAGCAACGATTGGTTATGTGTAAACCATGAGGTGATTGTCCACGTGGCAAGATCTGAGAGACCTGGGGAGGCCCCTCTGGCCTAAAACATCTCATAATGCATAAAAATCTAGCATTGGAGACGGAATTCCCCTGGGTCTGGAGGGCATTGAGGTCTCCCTGGTCCCCTCTTAAATGCTTCTACTGCTGCAAAGGTATAGGCTTTAATCCTTATCAGGCCATACTTTGTCAGGGATTAAGTGACAGCTAACTGTGGGTAAGGCTTTCTGGGGACTTAATGAGGAACAGAGGTGGCAGAGGCAGTGATGGAGAGTGAGGGGTCCATTGGGCACTAAAAGGGACATCGGGTCAGCTGAGCCGAAACTTACCTACTTTACCTAGAACTGGCTGGCCCTGACTGGCAGCATCCAGGAGTTGAAGTTGATGGTTTGTTTTTAATCAGGTCTGGTACAAGTCCTTGTCATGTAAGCCAAGGTGTCCTAAAACTCATAGCACTTACACTGTTTTTGGTGGTATCTGCGCTCGTTACCTGTTCAAATGATAATTCTCTTGGACAACAGGTAAACAAAGCCCCTTGCCCCAAGTCTACTCAGCACATTTAGGGGGTTTTCTACTGGTCAGTGGAGGCATCATTTCTCTACCATGGATTTTTCAGGGCATGTTTGTAGAATTACTGGGCTGGAGCATGGGTGGATACTTTTATATCGCCTTTCAAAGTTAGACATTGATTGTCAAGGTTGCCTTCTATTTATGGTGATGTTAATTTTCTCCCTATAGTGATGATATCAAGTTTCATTTTAAAATATATTTATTTAAGTAAAAAAAAGCAACTAGATTTAAAGGCACATTTTAACTAAGCACTAGCAAAAGGAGGGCTAAGTTCTAAAAGTGACAAGCAAATGATTGAAATTTGATGGAATAGACAAAATTTAACTTAGAAGCCTGTTCTTGTAGAAAAGAAAGAAAATTAACATGAAAGAGCATTTTGTCCAAGCTGAACTGAATGCCACTAGATTTTTGTTTTTAACCCTGAAACTCCTTAACTATGTTCAAGTTTTGCTTTGTGAAGAGGAAGTTTCAGGGAATGAGTTACACCAAACCCTACAAGCAGTCTGGCATATTGCTTAACGGGATACAGGCCTTGGAGTTCAGCAGAGCTGGGTTTGAGTCTTGGTTTCTTCATCTACTAATAGAAAATCTTGTTGTCACTTGGACTTCAGTTTCATCATGTCTAAAATGGATTAACAGTACCTTCCACAAAGGTTTGTGGTCATAAATAAATGAGGAAATATTTGCAAATATTTAACACATAGTGAGAGCGCAATAAGCAGTGGCTGCAAGTATTATGTCCTCATTGGACATTTATCAGGCGCTAGGGTTGTGGCCATCTGGATGCATCCATTCTACAACTTAGGCCATAGCTGCTGACTTTTTGCACATTGTACCTTAGAGCATATGTTTTGAGGCATCTGGGTATTTCAGGCATATGTGTAGGCTATATTTAACCAGTATAACTGCTGTGTGTTGCACGTTTTGTGCTTTTAAATTTTAATGTCTTGTTTATTTAAAACTTTTTTTAACTTGATAAAATAAATGGGTATCCCAGAGAGAGGTAGTTGTTGGGAGGAAGCTGAAATGCTGCACTGTGTTCTGACTCAACTCAGCACAGAGCAGTGCCTCTTTCTGAGCCATTACTCACCCAGAGATGGTGCATGAATAAATAGCTCACTAATATGTGTGTTTGCCCTATTTGCTCTTTGTCCTAAGAAATTTTAAAAAAGTGAAGGATTAGAGCCACAGTAAAACATGGGGAATTTTTTCACCTGCCTCTTGTGTGAATCTTCCCCTTTCATTGCCCTTCCTTAGGATTTCTTTTGTCATGGACAGTGCTGACAGCTGGGCAGCTAGTGGTGGAGGTTTGCTCTTGGAGCTGTGGTGCTCTGGCCACCACTGACGACATTATCTTTTAATCAAGGATCTTTGGGCACTGGAATGTGACCTTCTGTCCTCTGGGAAGAGGGTCAGTGCAATCGTGCATCAAATGCTCTTCTGGTGATCCCAGATGGAAGGAATGGGTATGATACAGGTGTGCTATGATCTTCCAGGTTAGCTTTGATGATGGAGGTCCATGACATGCATTTAAATTTCCTTGGACGAGACAGCGAAAAGCTGGCACAGGGATATGATCTTGAAAAGATATATAACATACATTGCATTTTGTTAGTAATGATAGTAATTTACATTTAAAAAGTATACATATACAACATCATTATAAAATCTGTGTTTAAAGTCCAGATGATCATTTTTAAAATAAAATTTTATCCAATTATTTTTTTCAAGGGAGAGGCTAGAACACAAATATTATCACTATAAACAACCAGGAATTTTATTATGATGATTGTCAAACATGTAGCAAAAGTGAAAGGTTTCTATAGTGAGTATTCTTATACCATTAACATCTTGCTGTCCTTGATCTCTCATGTATCTATCCATCTATCCAAGGCATGTGGGGATTTTGTTATGATTTACAGCTCTTGTGAGTTGATTTTTATTTCCAAGAGTTCTTTTGTACCAAATTACTGTAAAATTATCCAGACTAATTTGAGAACATTTGATTAAATTTACATTTAATGATTGAAAATAACAACAGTATGCCACCAATGACCACCCTGACAGGAAACATAACAGAGAGTCCCTGGTAGAACTCAAATTCTAGTAAAAAGACCAGACTTGTTGGTCTGTTTGAGACTGGAGGTACATCAGAAGATGTGGCCCCCAGACTCTCTGTCAGCCCAGAACTGAAACCATTCCCAAGGCCAATTCTTCATACAAAGATTAGACTGGACTATGGGACATAAAATGATACTTGTGAAGAGTGTGCTTCTTAGCTCAAGTAGATACATGAGACTAAATGGGCAGCTCCTGTCCAGAGGTGAGATGGGAAGGCAGAAAGGGTCAGAAGCTGGTTGAATGGATGTGGGAAATCCGGGGCGGAAAGGAGGAGTGTGCTGTCACAGTATAGGGAGAGCAACTGGGGTCACATAACAATGTATGCATACATTTTTGTATGAGAGACTACCTTGAACTGTAAACTTTCACTTACAGCACAACAATAATTAAAAAAATAACAACAGTATACACATTTCTGAAGAACAAAAGTTAACCGTTGCACAGCTTGAGCCACATCAGAATTCTTGTTCTCCAATAGACTAGAATTGTTGTTGTTGTTACTGTTAGGTGCTGTTGAGTTGCTTTTGACTCATAGTGACCCTGTGTAAAATAGAACAAAACACTGCCTGGTCCTGTACCACACTCACAATTGTTCGTTACATTTGAGCCCATTGTGTGTCAATCAACTCCCTAAAAATGAAACTGGAAGGGTTTGTTTCTTGATCAGGCAGCTGATTCCAGGAGACTGTCCATGTGCAAATATTTGTCAGGCTGTACATGTATATTTCTACATGTATGTTACACTTCAGTGAATAGTTATATAGGTAATTTATATAAATAAACAATAAAAATGAAACTGGGTAGTGGTTTTATATTTTGGGAGCAAGACATCCATCTTCTCCAATGGCTGCCTCCTCACGCAACTGGCCCTAGAAGTTGACAACTGCCTTCCCTGGACAAGGTGTGGCTCTCTCTGGGCTTCTGGTGTCTGCATGTTTGCAAGTGGTTTGGCATTTAAAATTTGCACCTGTCCAGGTTTTGGAGGTAAACTGACCTTTATCCTATAAGCTGTTCTGGGAAGTCATACTGGTGAGTTGCAATTAGAGGTGGGTTTGAACTCAGCGACCTAGTTTAGCACTAGTTACATGATACAACTTCCAAGTGTTGTTTCTCCTCCCACTTGGTCCCCTGTGCCCAGAATCACAGAGACAGGCTTACGTTTTCTCCCAGAACTGGGAGGGTGTGGCTTAGTGATGGATGGAGGTAGGACCAAGAGTCTACATTTGGAGGTGGAAAAGCTGGTCATAGCACAGAAAATGGAATAATGGCAAGGTAGATGTTTTACTGATTGAGTTCCTACAACATCGTTCATTTTTGACTTTGGACAGATGGAAGAACTATCCTTTGCATATACTCTTTGCCTTGGCTTATAAAAGAAATCTCCTATGTAATAGGAGACTACAAAAACACATGGGCTCTGAGTTAAGGAGACAGGCTGTGAAGTTTCATCCTCCCTTGTTCCCTTTCAGAGTTTGCCTTGATTGTTCTGGGCACCTCAAGGGTTGGTAGCTTACAACAAGGGTGATGTTCCTAAGTGTTTCTTGAGTATTCTCTGCCCACTCCTGCTATCAGCCTATGGTCTTACTCTTGTTTGTAATGAAATGTTCAGAACGAGATATTCATGCTTGCTATCTCACTTCTTTGCGTCCATTACTCTGTCATCCCCACCACTCTGCTGTCTCTTACCAAGGCCATCGGTGTTCTGGTCTTGGCAAAGTTAGTGTACAAATCTCCCCTGGCATCTTGGCAGCGTTTGACTTTGCTGACCACTTTCTCCTTAAAATGCCGTTACACTGCACTCACTTGGCTTTTCTTCTGTCTCCCTGGCCTCTTTTCTGCCTCCTTTGCTGGTTCCTCCTCTGCTCAGATCTCTAAATGTTGCCCTGCCTCAGACCTCTGTCCTTGGGCCTTATCTATACTTTCTCCCTAGAAGATGCTAACAAATTCATCACTTTAAATACCATTTATACCTAAGATTCCAGATTAACTT
The DNA here is from genome assembly GCF_000243295.1 of Trichechus manatus latirostris. Classification (NCBI taxonomy): domain Eukaryota; kingdom Metazoa; phylum Chordata; class Mammalia; order Sirenia; family Trichechidae; genus Trichechus; species Trichechus manatus. The sequence goes on along the minus strand of NW_004443978.1, from coordinate 5,642,671 downwards.
CTCCCTCATGAACCTCTCTCCTGAGCCCCAGCCTCATGTATGGAAATGCTTCCTCAACATGTCTATTAGGAAACTCCAGCTCAGTATAAACAGAGCATTTTATCCACTCCACAGTCTTCCTCTTTCATCCCAAGATTGCTTCATTTTAATAACCAACACAGCTGTCTCCTTGTTTGCCCAGGCCCATTTATTTAACCTCCCTAAGCCTCGGTTTCTCACCTGTCTAACAGAGCTACACGAATGGTACCAACCTCAGAGAGTCATTGTGGGCACTATAGAAGATAACACAAGTAAAGCATTTCAAATACTACCTTGTACTGAGGAAGGGCCTCTCATTGTGAATTATGAATTAACTGAAAGGCTCATTCTCAGTTGGTTTCTCTCCAGCTCTATTCAAAATTCTATTGAGACAACCAATATTTGATGAGAAAGTTAGCCTTAGATTCCTTGAAGTGACTGTACTAAAGTTAAATCACCAGATAGCTGCATCCTTTGATCATATCATTTTTTAACAGCTTTGTTGTTGTTGTTGTTAGGTATTGTCGAGTCAGTTCTGACTCATAGCAACCCTATGTACCACAGAATGAAAACACTGCCCAGTCCTGTGCCATGCTCACACTCCTTGTTATGGTTGAGCCCATTGTTGCAGCCACTGTGTCAATCCATCTCATTGAGGGTCTTCCTCTTTTTCGCTGACCCTCTACTTTACCAAGCATAATGCCCTTCTCCAGGGACTGATCCCTTCTGACAACATGTCCAAGTATGTAAGATGTAGTCTTGCCATCCTTGTTCTTCCAGGACAGATTTATTTGTTGTTTTGGCAGTCCATGGTATATTCAATATTCTTCAACAACACCACAGTTGGAAGGTGTCAGTTCTTTTCTGGTCTTCCTTATTCATTGTCCAGCTTTTGCATGCATATGAGACAATTGAAAACACCATGGCTTGAGTCAGGCACACCTTAGTCTTGGAGGTGACATCTTTGCTTTTCAACACTTTAAAGAGGTCTTGTGCAGCAGATTTGCCCACTGCAATGGGTCTTTTGATTTCTTGACTGCTGCTTCCATGGGTGTTAATTGTGGATTCAAGTAAAATGAAATCCTTGACAACTTCAATCTTTTCTCTGTTTATCACACTATAGCTTATCAGTCCAGTTGTGAGGATTTTTGTTTTTTATATGTTGAGGTATAATCCATACAGAAGGCTGTAGTCTTTGATCTTCATCAGTAAGTGCTTCAAGTCCTCTTCACTTTCAGCAAGCAAGGTTGTGTCATCTGCATAATACAGGTTGTTAATGAGTTTTCCTCCAATGCCGATGCCCCGTTCTTCATATAGCCCAGCTTCTTGGATTATTTGCTCAGCATACAGATTGAATAGGTATAGTGAAAGGATGCAACCCTGACACACACCTTTCCTGATTTTAAACCACACAGTATCCCCTTGTTCTGTCTGAACAACTGCCTCTTGATCTATGTACGGATTCCTCATGAGCACAATTAAGTGTTCTGAAATTCCCATTCTTCACAATGTTATCCATAATTTGTTATGATTCACACAGTGGAACGCTTTTGCATAGTCAGTAAAACAGGTAAACATCTTTCTGGTATTCTCTGCTTTCAACCAGGATTCATCTGACATCAGCAATGATATCGCTCATTCCACGTCCTCTTCTGAATCCAGCCTGAATTTCTGGCAGTTTCTTGCTGACATACTGCTACAGCCGCTTTTGAATGATCTTCAATACAATTTTACTTGCATGTGATATTAATGATACTGCTCGATAATTTCCGCATTTGGTTTCTTGAGAATAGGCATAAATATGGATCTCTTCCAGTTGGTTGGTCAGGTACCTGTCTTCCAAATTACTTGGCATAGAGAAGTGAGCACTTCCAGCAATGCATCCGTTTGTTGAAACATCTCAATTGATACTATATCAATTCCTGGGGCCTTGTTTTTCACCAATGCCTTCAGTGCAGCTTAGACTTCTTCCTTCAGTACCATTGGTTCCTGTTCATATGCTACCTCTTGAAATGGTTGAACCTCGACCAATTCTTTTTGGTATAATGACTCTGTATATTCCTTCCATCTTCTTTTGATGCTTCCTGGATCATTTAATATTTACCCCACAGAATCCTTCACTACTGCAACTCGAGGCTTGAACTTTTTCTTCAGTTCTTTTAGCTTGAGAAATGCCGAGTGTGTTCTTCCCTTTTGGTTTTCTATCTCCAGCTCTTTGCACAGGTCATTATAATACTTTACTTTGTCTTCTTGAGCCGCCCTTTGAAATCTTCTGTTCAGCTCTTTTACTTCATCGTTTCTTCCTTTTGCTTTAGCTACTCGATGTTCAAGAGCAAGTTTCAGAGTCTCTTCTGTTTTGGTCTTTTCTTTCTTTTCTGTCTTTTTAATGACCTCTTGCTTTCTTCATGTATAATGTTCTTGATGTCATTCCACAATTCGTCTGGTCCTCTGTCATTAGTGTTCAACGCGTCAAATCTATTCTTGAGATGGTCTCTAAATTCAGGTGGGATATACTCAAGGTCGTACTTTGGCTCTCGTAGACTTGTTCCAATTTTCTTCAGTTTCAACTTGAACTTGCATATAAGCAATTGATGGTCTGTTCCACAGTCGGCCCCTGGCCTCATTCTGACTGATGATATTGAGCTTTTCCATCATCTCTTTCCACTGATGTAGTCGATTTGATTCCTGTGTATTCCATCTGGTGAGATCCATGAGTATAGTCACTGTTTATGTTGTTGAAAAAAGGTATTTGCGATGAAGAAGTTATTGATCTTGCAAAATTCGATCATGCAATCTCCGGCATCATTTCTATCACTAAGGCCATATTTTCCAACTACCGATCCTTCTTCTGTTTCCAACTTTCACATTCCAATCATCAGTAATATCAATGCATCCTGATTGCATGTTTGATCAATTTCAGACTGCACAAGCTGGTAAAAGTCTTCAATTTCTTCATCTTTGGCCTTAGTAGTTGGTGTGTAAATTTGAATAATAGTCATATTAACTGGTCTTCCTTGTAGGTGTATGGGTATTATCCTATCACTCACAGTGTTGCGCTTCAGGATAAATCTTGAAATGTTCTTTTTGACGGTGAATACAATGCCATCCCTCTCCAAGCTGTCATTCCCAGCATAACAGACCATATGATTGTCTGATTCAAAATGGCTAATACCAGTCCATTTCAGCTCACTAATGCCTAGGATATCGATGTTTATGCATTCCAGTTCATTTTTGCTGATTTCCAATTTTCCTAGATTCATAGTTCGTACGTTCCACATTTAGATTATTAATGGATGTTTACAGCGCTTCTTCTCATTTTGAGTTGTGCCATGTCAGCAGATGAAGGTCCCGAAAGCTTGACTCCATCCACGTCATTAAGGTTGGCTCTATTTTGAGGAGGTAGCTCCTCCCCAGTGGTCTTTAGAATGCCTTCCAACCTGGGGGGCTCATCTTCCTGCACTATATCAGACAATGTTCTGCTGCTATTCATAAGGTTTTTGCTGGCTAATTCTTTTCAAAAGTAGACTGCCGGGTCCTTCTTCTTAGTCTATCTTAGTCTGGAAGTTCAGCTGAAACCTTTTTGCCATGGATGACCCTGCTGGTATCTGAATACCAGTGGCATAGCTTCCAGCATCACAGCTTTATTGAGATATAATTCACATACCATACAATTCACCCATTTAAAGTGTATAATTCAAATATTTTTAGTATAGCCACAGAGTTATGCAACCACCACCATAGTCAATTGTAGAACATTTCATCACCTCAAAATGAAACCCCATACTCTTTAGCTATCACCCACCTATCCCCCATCCCCACCCCCCTAGCCTAAGCAACCAACAATCTATTTTCTATCTCTCTAGATTTGTCTATTCTGGACATTTCATATAAATGAAATTGTATATTGTATGGTCTTTTGTGACTGGCTTCTTTTACGTAGCATAATGTTTTCAAGGTTCATCCATGTTGTAACAAGTAACAATACTTCATTAATTTTTATAGCCGAATAATATTCCGTTGTATAGATATACCACATTTTCTTTATTCATTCCTCTGTTGATGGACATTTGATGTTCCTGCCTTTTGACTGTTATGAATAATGCAGTTATAAACATTCATGTACAAGTTTTTGTGTGGACATACGCTTTTTATTTCTCTTGGGTATAAATCTAGGTGTGGAATTGCTGGGTTATATGGTAACTCTATGTTTAATCATTTGAGGACTTTTTCCAAGTCTCATAGAAATAACTTCACAGAACTACAACCTAATATAGTTTATTTTCTTTTTTCAAGGATCAACATTAGAAACCACTTCGAGAACTTTTCCAGAACAAAGTGGTTATCAAACACATAGCCCATTGTGGGAGATGTAGATGCAGAGTCAGAGGAACAGGGATAGACATAGAATCTGCCTCTTGACTGCTGGGATATATATATAATAGAGTCTTCTCAGAGAATTTTGCTGGAAAATAGATTGTCTCTCTTAACAAACTGGTACATTTTCTCCTGTCAGCTAATAAGAGTGCTGTAACTCAAGTTACAGAAGATCAGAGCAAACTGTGATATTCAAATGTCTTCAGTATTCTTAATCTAGATTTCAATTATAATGATTTCTTTCTCTTTCAAAATTTGTTAATTTGTAATCCCGTTTTAATGTCACTGTTGTATGGTCCTCTTTTATTGTAAGCTTTTTTAAAAAAGATTATAGGTATAAATAAATCATAGATCAATAAATGAACTAAAAAATAAATTCCATATCCATTGACCATATAATCTGGAGATGTATTATCATATTTTATTATCATTAACCTGAATTGAAATTTTTACTCCAGGAATATTTTCCAATTATTTCTTTATGGGCAATGAAAGTGAAATAACTGCTAATTCAAGTTAAAGATCTTTTTATTTTGTGCATATTTCTTAAAATTGATTTTTTCTGTGTTATTGCAGAGCCAGTTTACTTTTTAGAAGAGTAAATTACATTGGTAATGCAAACTCTAAATAATTTGCTTCTTATAATGATTAGGGATTTCACTTAGTTGTGTGGAAGAGCAAACTTAAATAGCAGCAGCTATTTTTTTCAGGTAACAGGAAGGCCAGAGGCGAATGATTCAGGCCAGTGAAGGGCTTCTTAGTGTCATAAATGCCCCAAGTTCCTACCTTCTTCATGCTCAGCCATTGTAAGTTGGGGTTTTCGTCCTCGGTGTTATAAGGTAGGGCCTGCATCTCCAGGCATTACATTCCAGGTGAAGAGAGGAGGAAAGAGCAATGGTAAAAATTCATCTGAATCTGAACCTTATTATCTGGAACACTATACTTCCCTGGAAGCTCCAATTGGTATATGTCTACTTATGCAATTAGTCAGATATGGGTCACATGGTCAACTCTAGCTGCAAGGGAGTCTGGAAGGCTGAGTATTTTAAACTAGGCATATTGTTGTCCCAGACAAAACTAGATTTTTCTTAGTAAGAAAATGGGGGAGAATTGATATTGGGTAGGCAGCAAGCAGAGTCTGCCACATTTCCCAACCTCTTTTTTTTGGAGGTCAGATTTCTGAAGATGGAAGACATTTCATGGAAGAGAGCAATCAAAATAGAGTTAAAATCACTTATACATTATTTAACTTTTTTTTTTTTTAATGAAAAGCTCACTTTGGCTGTGGTTTTGAGAGTTAAATGAGATATATAGGTGAAGGACCTCATACTGATTTCCCTCACGTAATGTCTGTACAGGTTTCAGTTTTCACCAAAATGGATTTTGAAAAATTATATTACTTTCCAGGCAATAGTTCCTTTTTTTTTTTTGGCATGATAAACTTCTTACTTCAAAAGACACTAAATAAATATGCTCTGAAGTGATTTTGTTGACACTCATCAATTTACTCAACACCACAATCTCTAGTCAGAGAACATCACATGGGATACACTTGAATTGTGTGGCCTATTTGCTTCATGCATGTAGGTCAGGGGAGAAGGCAGAGCACAGTATCTTCTCCAGGTCTCAAGTCTGTTCTTCCTGTGTGCCATTATATGAGCTTTGAAGCACTTTCATGTTCAGTGTTCCTTTTGCCCTAAATGTGTTTTACTGCACTATACATTTATTCTTAAGTGCAGTTGGTGTGCACGATATCCATGAGTCCCCCAGCTGTTGAAAAATTGGTGAAGAAAATGTGCAGAGAAAAGAAAGAATAAGTGTAATAAAACTTCATTACTTTACCTTTTATGTATAAACTTAATTTCTATTTATGTAAGCTTGTTTTTGTTGTTCGAGTGATATATTTTCCTATCTATGTATTATTATTATTATTTTTAACTTGGGTTGCAATGGAATGCGGTACATTTTTCCCCCCATACTATCAACAAGAAAACAAACAAACAAACAAAAACTGAATGGCTTTTCATTTATGGTTAGGTTTTTAAGAATAAATTCAAGAATAAATAAATTTAAAGAATAAATTGCTTAAAGTTGTTAAGCAAGAGACAGGTGTATGTTGTAAATCTTTATGAAGACTTAAATGGTATAGAGAATGATGGGGGAACCTTAAGTTTGTGTGTTGAAGCATGCTAACTCATTATGCAGGAAAGTTGTGATGATTTTCTACTGTGTCCACTTAGCTTAGATGGAAGTACACTTTCCAGAATTCCCACCCCTGCATAGTTTAGTTTGTGTGAGACTGGAAGGCAGAAGGAGGGCAGCCCTTGTACTTAGGAGTTTGGTGAAGGGCTCCAGGTGTTGTTGTGGTTCACCATGCTGTTGATGTATCGGCTCACCTCCTGGGTGTAAGCTGCGGCTGGTCAGTCCTGCAGCTCCTCCACCTCCCGCCCATCTCCTCCTTCTGCTTCTCCCCAGTCCTGGGCTAGTGTGTGTGCAGCTCTGTGGCAAAGGGCGCTAGTTTTTTCTGATATTCACCTGTGTCACTGAGGTTGGAGGTTGTCATGGATTGAATTGTGTTCCCCAAATCTGTGTCAACTTGGATAGGCCATGATTCCCGGTACTGTGTGATTGTCCACCATCTTGTCAACTGTTGTGATTTTCCTACGTGTTGTAAATCTTACCTCTGTGATGTTATTGAGGCAGGACTCAATCTACAAGATTAGGTTGTGTTTTAAGTCAATCTCTTTTGAGATATAAAAGAAGCAAGCAGAGAGACAGGGGGACTTCATACCACCAAGAAAGCAATGCCAGGAGCAGAGCGCACCCTTTGGACCCAATGATCCTGTGCTGAGAAGCTCCTAGACCAGGGAAAGATTGATGACAAGGACCTTCCCCCAGGACCGACACAGAGAGAAAGTCTTCCCCTAGAACTGGCACTCTGAATTTGGACTTCTAGCCTCCTAAACTGTGAGAGAATAAATTTCTCTTTGTTAAAGCCATCCATTTGTGGTATTTTTGTTATAGCAACACTAGGTAACTAAGACAGAGGTGGTGAGGACAGACATGGGTTCTAGTTTGTTCCTGTGGGTCCCTTCCTCACATCCAGAAAGCCCACCCTGCTGACCTACGGTGACTTTAGGCCCACTATCAACACTGAAGCAACACCCTTCTGGACTTCTCCACCAGTTCCCATAATTGTGTAAAATCTAATCCCTATAATAAATTTCTTATTCCATGTAACTCATGGAATACGTGATACAGATCCTTCCCTGAGTGAACACTGACTAATACAGATGTGCCAGCAGACTCAGAGAGACAATGCTCCTCACACATAGCCACACAGCTCCTTAGAGGTCCTGGGGGAGGTGAACAACATTTATTCAACTCCTATTCCTGGCCTAGGATAGGACAGGGATTAACAGCTCAGTGCTGTTAATGCATTTAATCCTCACAACAGATATTATTACCATTTTATAGGTGAGGCAGCTCAATTTTTCTTAGGGCCAGCTCTGCAAATAAATTTTTTCACCTTAGGACAAGCTGATGTCCAAAATTTATTTTTTATGGAGAATCTGTCATTGCAAAAATATTACTCTGGAGACAAATTTTCTGAGAGTAGTAAATACCAGAAGCCAAGCCAAAAACTTCAGCACCCTGTTGAGATTGGGAAGAGGCAACACTGACTTATTTTGACTTAAATTTGTGACTTGGAAGAAAATCAACAGGGTTGGTTTTCTTCTTGTTCTCTCTAAAGCCTGAGGCTTCAAGTTCTCCTCACGTCTGTTTCTTCCACTAAAGCCAATGGTAGCTCAAATGTGCTTGTGGTATGTGGATTCTAAGATTCTACAGCTGTCTATTCATTTCCCAGAATTCAGAAAGTGTGTTGCTCAATTTGGTAAACATCATTTCCATGGAAATAAAGTTTAGCCAGGAATGTATTTAATTGTTCATCATACCCTGGCGTGAATCAGGCTTGCTGGTTGACCAGCTGGCTAACCATTTCTTTGTTTTCTGTCTTCCTCATGTCTTTTGCTACTTCAGGCTGGCATTCAAATGCCAAGTCCTGAACATGTTTTGAAATAATACATATGAGTGAAATCACTAAGCCTCCTTTAGAAGTCCAGCAGCCCTGTCCATTATAATAATTGATAGTCCAGAAACTTGTTAGAGAGAAAGGAATTTAATCAAAGGTAAAGTAATTTATAGGGTAAGTCCGGCGTACACATACTTTCTCTAAGCCATAGTTTGATTGGTTTTCATTTTGGAGATGTGTATTTGACATTTGAAACAATTGTGGCCAATAAGGCTTTCATTTAAGGCCAAGAGTGCTTTGACCTGTATCTAGAAAATGAGAGAGAGCGCCAAGAGAAATTTGGTGTGGTGGTGACTGCTGAACTTTTAGGATCATTAAAATATACTGCCAACTGCATGAAATAAGCACATTTGACTTAGTTTTCTCCTTTGGGGTGGTATTGGCCAGTTTCCCAGGAGCGAAACTTTCTTCCTCCTTCTTCTTAAAGATTCTGTCCCCAGTTAAACAAAGAGTTGTTTCTTTGGTTATTAGTGACTGCAGCAGATGTTCGGGTGTTCCACTCTTATCTCCTTGGTACTTACCTCTGATAATCTTATGCACTGATGTCTTACTGGGAACTCTGTGATTCTTCCTGAGCTTTCCTGGATTTGAGAACTTGTTGGCCCATCACATGCAAGCTGTAAATTTTAAGGAGTTAATGCTCCAGGAAGTAGCCATCAACCAGTGCTGGACAGTAACTGGTGGGTAAATAAACAGACAGCTGCTCCTCACTATGGACACCTGTGTAGTCTATACAATCCCCATATCTCCCCGGGGGACTGGGGCCCCTCTGATCACCAAAGGAACTTACTTATTTACACAACCCTTTGCTGACTTCCTTCCCTTCCCTGACTCCACTAACAGTGCTTCCTGGATCACCTCGCAAAGTCTGCACTTGAATCCTTTCCTCAAGGTCTGCTTTGGGGAGCACAAATCAAGATAGTGGTCTTTATCTCTGGTCCTGCCAGCACTCCCTTTGAGGACTAAATGTGAGGAGCAAGATCTACTGTGTTGAGCAGATGAGGAGTTATTTCTGGTGGGTCCATTTGCAGAAGAGTGAGCCAAGAGCAACTGTGAGAATTGAGCCAGGTACTGTAGAGGCAAGATAGAGATGGGAGTGGAGAAATCAGTGTGGATCAGCATTGGGGATGGAGGAAGAGGAACTGGCTTTAATGGCTAGAAGTGAAGGTTTAAAGGACACATATGACACTGGCCAGAAGTTACTGTTGGGAATTTGTTCTTTCTTTGTATATTCATTGGGCACTTCATCTACTTGTATCTCTTTAACCACCTTCTGTGACCTGGCAATTCTTAAATATCTAGTCCAAACTTTACACAAACTCCAAATGGATTTTTCAAAATTGTGGCAGGAATATACATAACAAAATATTTACCATTCCAATATTTTTTACACGTACAACTAATTACATTCATCATGTTGTACAACCATTACCACTCTGTTTCTAAATTTTTCCACCACCCTTAATAGAAGCTCAGTGCCACCTAAGCAGTGATTCCTCCCAACCCCAACCCCTGGTAACCACTAATCTACTTTTGTCTCTATCTGTTGCCTATTCTAGATATTTTATATAAATTGGATCATACAATATTTGTACTTTTGTAACTCATTTTACTCAGCATAATGTTTTCAAGGTTTGTCCATGTCATAGTATGCATCAGAACTTCATTTGTCCTTATGGCAGACTAATATTTCATTGTGTGTATATACTACATTTTGTTTATCCATTCATCTATTGACTGGGTTGTTTCCATCTTTTGACTATTGTGAATAATGCTGCAATGAACATTGATGCAGAAGTATTGGTGTGAATACCTCTTTTCTTTGGGTATACCTAGGAGTGGAATTGCTGTGTCATATGGTAATTCTATGATTGACTTTTTGAGAAACCTCCAAACTCTCTTCCACAGTGGCTGTACTAGTTTACATTCTCACCAGCAGTTACTGAGGGTTTTAGTTTCTACAAATAGATTTTTACCGCACTCTTCATAAGACTTGATGATAAGTGCACCCAGATGTCCTATGGGTACCTCAAACTCAGTATGTTCTGAACCAAATTTATTACTTTCTCTCCATAATCCCTCCTTTAACCCCACCCAAAAACCCCAAATATTTTCCATCTCCAGCATTAAAAAAACAAAAAACCAAACCAGTTGCCGTTAAGTCGATTCCGACTCACAGCGACCCTACAGCACAGGGCAGAACTGCCCCATAGGGTTTCCAAGGAGCAGCTGGTGGATTCAAACTACTGACCTTTTGGTTAGCAGCCATAGCACTTAACCACTGGGCCACCAAGGACCCTCTCCAGCATTACTTCTGTCAATTAAAAGAAAGCTATGCACTTCTAAGCTATTTGCCATTCTTTCTCCCTTACCTACCACATCTGACTCCTCCCCAAAACCTCTTGGTCCTGCCCCCTGAATATTTCCTGAAGTGTCTTCTCCTCTCCATTGCCTGTTTATGTCCACACTATCTATCATTTCAACTTTATCAGTAGTCTCAGGACTCCTTCCACTCTACCCCTTTGTTCATCCAACTTGCAACCAGAGATGTCTTTCTAAATGGTGAATCTGACCAAGTCATTCTGACCACCAAAACTTCAATGGCCCTCCACTATCTACTAATAAAAATTTAAATACGTTAACCTGCCATTTGATGTTTTTCATGGCCTGGTTCCATCTTCTTTCCCAGTCTCTTTTCCTACCTTGTATATTTCTCTATATTCCTTGTGCTTTAGACTTGCATTTTCCAAAGTGTATTCCAAGGATTGTGGATACTTTGAGATGCTCCTCTACAAAAGGGTTTCAGGTTAAGTAATTCAGAAAACACTGCCTACTCTGTCTCACTTTTGGTTATTGAAATTGTGTATTAGCTCATTCTACACTCTGAGAAGTCCTGCAATAAAGAAATCCATTTAGTTTTGTTTAACTCAATGTTCCCCAATTTATTTGACCATGGAATCTTTTTTTCCTCTTTACAGAATAGCAGATACTGTGAAGAACTAGTGTTCCATGGATACATGCCACTTTTTCTAACCAGGCTTGACATCTGAAACACACATAAAACTCCAGGGCCAGAATTTTTTTTTTTTTTTTTTTCCTTCAAACTGTTCTCTTACTTCTAGATGATTTTACCCCAGTGCTTCTCCAAAACTCCAAACTCATCCTTCAGGGCCTAGTTCAAATGCCACACTCACTGTGCAACCTTCTGTGACACCTCATTGGCATCTCTTCACTTCCATTGCTTTGACCCAGCATTTTTTGGTACCTCTTTTGTAGGAGTGATTTTTTTCCACCTTGTAGTCTAATTAACTTGTAGTTTAATTAACTGACATAATTGCCTTTTCCTATTCAACTTCAAGATCTTTGAGGACAAGTATGTCTTATTTTATTTTCTTCTTTTTTTTTAATGTTACCTACAGTACAGTGTAGGTAACATTAAAAAAAGTAAAATATGTAAAATAAGATCTTTATCCTCAAGAATTCTTGCCTTCCATGCCAGAGACCTTAGTTAGATTCCCAGTTAATGCACCTCAAGCTCAGCAACCACCCATCAGTCAGTGGAGGCTTGTGTATTACTATGATGCTGAACAGGTTTCAGTGGAGCTCCCAGACTAACTAGGAAAAGAGGTCTAGAGATCTACTTCCAAAAATCAGCCAGTGAAAACCCTATGGATCACAAAGTTCCAATCCTTTTGTGTACAGGGTTGTCATGAGTTGGGGGCTAACTTGATGGGACCTAACACTAACAACACAGTGCTAGGCAAGTATATTGGTCCCAAATAATTACTTAGCTGAATCGATATCACAATCATTTCATTACTCCCTGCAATGTCTGTATGAACAATAGGGGAGCATGCTTTGTTCTCTGTCAGATCTGGTTTAAATCCCACTGGACAGCTCATCAGCTGGTGACTTTGGGAACTTGTTCAGCTTCTCTGAGCCTCAGTTTCCTTACAGGGCTGTTGGGAGAATTAAACAAGCTCCTGTATGGGAGGGACTTAGCATTGTGCCTGAAACCTAATAAATCTCAAAACCACAGTAATAATAAAGATGTTGATGGAGTGACTATGATGCTGCTAATGAATGACATATAGTGACCGTATGATGGTCATGCAGTTTCCTGGGACCAGGACCACAAATAATTGACTCATGTTCCTGATTTAACTTCATCCTCACAGCAGCCTTATGAAGTAGGTGCTATTATTCTCATTCTACAGATGATGAAACCAAGGTTGTGTCTTGCTCCAGAGCCAGTGGTCTGTTTAACCACCACATGGTACTGTAGACTGAGGTAGTACAAATATTTATTAGTTGTTATTTTTTTTTTATTCACAAGGATAGGTTGCAAGAGATATGGAGTTAAACAGAAAATAGGGATAGCAGAAGCTGCTGAATTGAAGGAGACTTGGGTGTTGAATTCTGCATTTGTCCCTGTCACTTACTAATGATGTGAGGTCCGGGACAAAATAATCTTCTTAAACCTCAGCTTTCTTATCTGTGAAGTAGGGATAATAATTATATTTTATCTCACGGCATTGTGAAAATTAAACAAGACAGCATATGTAAATTGTTTAGCCCAGTGCCTACCTCATAGTAAGTTTTTTTGGCAAATGGTAGCTATTGTTGTTTTTTTATTATCATCTTATCATCATGATGATGATCAACAGGATGAATGGCCTCAGATGAAAAACTGCCACCCTGTGGTTATGCAAATGAGAAGCAGTGCACACAACTTGGTAGTTCATCTTTTCACTGGAGGGAAAGAATTAATTCAACCCTGAAATTACATTCCAATTTCCTCTGGAAAAAAGAAGCAAACAAATAAATAACAAAAAACAAAAAACAAAAAACCAAGAAAAATCTACCTCTTTAAAACTGTGGGACTTATGACAAAAGGCACTTTGAACAAATTGAGCCCACAACAGCCTGGTAGCAGATGCAGCCACAGGTCTTTGCCTACGTGGCTGCAGAGCCACGGGTGGGGAGTGATCCCCACCGGATCTTGAAGGCTGCTGAGGGTCCTCTCTAACTCCTACGCCACTACTCAGATGCAGTCCTTGTTACTGTTCCCTGAACAACCTGTTGGAGCCCCAACTTGTCTCCCTTCTTCCACGCACTGATTCCATGGTGCCCATCCTTCCATAGCTGCCAGAGTTAGCCATGTTTCACAGGGAAGAGTAGGCCAACTCCTTCCGTAAACTTCGAAAAACAGGAAAATTTAGGTGTGTTAGCACAACAGTCATGGCCCTTTATGTTTGACTCCTACTCACCTATCCAGCCTCACTTTCCATTACTCATCTGCACACCTTCTGTATCAATCACTTTGGTTCTTTCACGCCTAAGATTTCAGGCTTCGGTGTTCTTGTTCACCCTGTTTTCTCATTCTGGAATATCTTTTATCTTCTTTTCTCCTAACTTAAAGCGATTCCACTCACACTCCAAGACGCAGATCAAGTACCTTCCTTCCTCAAAGGCTTGTTGTGATGGTTAAGACTGTGTGTCAACTTAGCTGGTCCATGATTCTCAGTGCTTTAATGTGATCACTCCCATGATTGAATATACTGTGAGTAGCCAATCAGATGAAAGGGAATCTCCTTGGGGGAGTGGCCTGCATTTGAATATAAGCAGATATTCTGGCTTTTTACTCTCTCTGGATCCTGCGGCTGCCTCCTGTTATCTCATCTCTGGTTCTTGGGACTTGAGCTGTCAGCTTATCTGCAGAATTTGGGATTTGGCGATCTTCACAGCCTGTGAGCGGAGTCCTGCTCTCTGACCTGCCGATCTTGGGCTCTCCAGCTTCTGTGGTTGTGTGACTTGGGAAAGACCTCTACCCTGATCCCCTGACTTGGGACTTTCTAGCCTCTACAATTGCATGAGCTATTTCCTTGATATAAATCGCTCTCTCTATATATATATTTATATGCATTACTGGTTTTGCTTCTCTAGAGAAGCCAGCCTAAGACACATGTCTAATCTACCATGAACAAAAAGTTCATTATACCTGAGAAACCCCTCCCCCCCATTAACCATGCTCCTGGGGAAGTTTCCTTATCCTTCTACTATAGTTCTTAATATTTTCTACTTTATATTATGATTGGAAGTTGACAGTGTATGTTCCCAACTATATTACAAAATACATGAGGAAAGCAGCCATATCTGTCTTAAGCAGCACCCAAGCAGATCTTGAATATTGCTTCTGTGACTATCAATGTGATGTGGAACAAGGTACTCAGTCCTTTCTTTCATTCATTGTTGTTATTATTATTTAATTATGCAACTGCAGCCAAACTCTTAGTTGATTATCAAACTCAATGCTGTCCTTTCAGGTCACACAGCTAGATGTGATTTCTTACCACCCTCCCCCACCCCCACCCTTAGAGTTAGGTGTGGCCATGCGTAGAGTTTTGGCCAAAGGATTGTGAGCAGAAGTGATGTTTGCTGCTTCTGACCTGGCTCGTAAAAGAAGCTGCTGTGTGCCTGTCCCTGTTCTTCTCCATTTCTGCAGCAACCTTGGATGCCATGCTTTGAAGATGGCCTTCAGTAATCTTTGTCTCCTTGTATTCATGCCCTGTGTAATCCCTTCCCACAATACACAGGGTTGGTATGCATAACCAAGAGGGTATTGCAGAAAGGGCAGTATGTGACTTCAAAGGCTAGGTGATAAAAGCTGTGTGGCTTCAGCCTTGTTCTCTCTTGTCTCTTGGCTCATTCTCTCTGATGGGAGCTGGCCACCATGTCATGAGGACATTCAAGTAATCCTATAAAGAGGTCCATGTAATGAGGAACTAGGACTTCCTGCCAACTACCAGCACAAACTTCTCAGTCATGTGCATGAGCCATCATGGAAGTAGATGCTCCATCCCAAGTCAAATCTTAAGATGACTGCAGCCCTGCCTGACGTTTTGACTGAAACATTACAGACTCTGAACCAGAACCATCCAGCTAAGCTGTTCCTACATTTCTTGGCCATGGAAACAGATTACGTTTATTATTGTTTAAGCTGCTAAATTTTGGGTAATTTATTATAGTTTTGTAGGAGATAATTGATACAGGGGTCCACAAACTGGAAGAAGCTTGGATCCTTGCATGACTCCTCATGTGGGAGCTGCCCACTGAGATTTGGAGGTTAATCTGTAAGTGGAAGCCCCAATGCTTAAGCTTTATTAACTTCATTGTAGATATGCTTCTATCAGACCCCAGTATGTCTCTTTGTTTATTCATGTCTTCTTTTTATGGTCTTTAGTAAAATTGTATAATTTTTCTTCCATATGTTTTTCTTGTTTATTTCTAGACATTTAATAGTTTGTGTTGCCATTATAGATTGGATCTTTCATTCTTTCATATTTTCTTTTCTTTTTTGCTAGTCATTAGAAACATAACTGATTTGTGTATGTTAATCTTTATATTTAGCCACTTTACTCAATTCTCATATAAATATAAAATGTTTGCCAGTTAATCTTGAATTTTCTAAATAGATAATCATATCACATGCAGAAAATAATGATTTTTCTTTTTCTTTGCCACTGTCTAATGCTTTTTCCTATTTTTTTTTTGGTTGTTGTTGAAAAATACTTTCAATAGGATATTGAATGGTTAGGATGAGAGTAGGTAGTTTTGTCCTTGTAATGTCTGACCATTAAGCATGATGCTTCTAGGGATTTCTAGTAAATAGAAGTTAAGCATGTTCTTTTGATACTTAATTCGCTATATGTTTTTTAAAATTTGGAATTCTTTTTGAATTCTATCAAATCATTTTCGGAATCTGTTGATATTATCATATGGTTCTTCTGATTTAATGTATTAATGTAGTTATTAACATAAACATGTTTTTGTAATTTTGAACAAATGTTACATTCTTGATGTAATCCTTATTTAGCCAGAACATATTGTTTGTTTAATATATGTTGTTGAATTTGATTTGCTAATATTGTATTAAGATTTTTGCCTCTATCTCCTCTAGAGAAAATAGACTATTATTTTATTTTCTGTAGTTGTCCTTAATGGATTTATCAATGTTATTTTAGCTAGTAAAATGAATTGAGCAACTTCTTACCTTTTTCTATCTCATGCACAATTCCTATATTGGAGGATTTTGTCCTTGAATGTTCAGGAGAACCTCACTCATAAATTTGTTTTGGCCTGAAGTCTTTTTCTTCTTCTAGGAATAAATCTTTGGCTGCTTTTTCAATTTCTTCCAAGTTTTTAAGTCAACTTGGCTTTGCTACTTTTTCTTAAGCCAATTTTAATAATTAAAAAATTCTCCTCTATAACTGTGTTTCTTTTCTTATTCCTAATATTGTTTACTTTCTTCTTCCCTTCATGTTTCTTAATCAGATTTTCCAAAGCTTTGTCTATTTTATTGGTATTAAATAAGCAGCTTTTGGCTTAATTAGTTTTACTTTTTTTAGTTTAGTATTTTAGTTACATCTTTTTTCATATTTATTCATTCATTTTATCAACTTCCTGTAGGTTTATTTGGAACTTTTCCTAGCTTCTTAAGTTAAAAATGTAGATATTTTAATTTTAATCCTTCCAGTATTTAAATAAATGTATTAGTGCTGTAAGTTTTTCTATGAGTACAGCTTAATCTTCATCCCATACATTTTGATATCAAACGTCACCTGGTTTATTGCTAAAGAATGTATAATTGATACTTTTATTTTTTCAGTAGCTATTTGGATCAGTATTTTTAATTTTCAAGTAATTCTTATTCTCATCTTCTTTTCCCTCTTTATCTTTTCTCTTAAGGGGCTCCGGTGGCACAATAGTTAAGTGCTCAGCTGATAACTGAAAGGTTGGCAGTTCAAATCCACTAAGCAGCACCATGGGAAAAAGACCTGACGATCTGCTTCCATAAAGATTACAGCATAGAAAACCCTATGTGGCAGTTCTCCTCTGTCACATGGTGTCACTATGAATCAAAAATCAACTCAATGGCATCTAACAACAACAACCTTTTCTCTTACTCCTCCTTATTCTAATTTTATATTGATGTGGATACTGTATTTACTGGATGACTTTTTCAAATTTGCAGATATCGCTAAATATTTAATGATATTTTTTGTCTATTGAACATACCAGTCAGTAATTGAGAGCAGCAATTTGAAATCACCTTCTGTGATGGTGGATTTGCCAATGTTTCGTTTCGGTTTTATCGATTTTCCTTTATAAATTTTGAAGTTTCTTTATTAGGTACATTAAAATTCAGAATTGTTCACACCTATGTTCATCACGGAGCCCTGGTGGCACAGTGATTAACAGCTCAGCTGCTAACTAAAAGGTCAGGAGTTCAAATCAACCAACCACTCCTTGGAAACCCTATGGTGCAGTTTTATTCTGTCCTATACGGTCGCTGTGAGCTGGAATTGACTCGACGGCAACAAGTTTGGTTTTTTGGTTAGGTTCATCACAGCACTATTGCAGTGCAGTGAATTGCTTTATAGGGCCTTTCTAGCCAGTCTTTGTGACTCACACACAATGATTGAGTAGGATTATGAAAACAAGCTTTATGGAACCCTAACAAAGGGATTGGTCAGTTTTGCCATCCCACTGGGCTTAAAATGAGCCATCCCAGAGGCAGGAGAAGATCTCACCACCACCACCAAGGAAGAAGAGCCAGGAGTGGAGTGCATCCTTTGGACCAGGATCCCTGCACTGAGCAGCTTCTGGAACCAGACCAAGAAAGAGAAAGAGAGAGCTGTAACAATGAAGATGGAGAGAAATGGTGGCAGAAAAAAGTGGCAGAGAAATGGCAGCAGACTAACCAGGAGACCAGCAAGAGATGGCCCAGCCCATGGAGCGAGAAAGCTGAGTGCCTTTGGACAGGAGGTTTGCTGGTGGAGCAGGGTGCTTCTGGGTACTCACCAGCAGAGCTAAAAGAGTTTTGGAACACTTGTCAGCAGGGCAGAGGCCAAGGGCCAGAGAGAGGCATGCCTGTGAACATGGCTCAGAAGGGGCTGTCCTGATGGAAGAACTATATCCTGAGCATCCCTGAACCTTATTTGTAACTTGTTACTTCACTAATAAACCCCATAATTGTGAGTACTGTTTGTGAATTCTGTGTGACCATTGCAATGAATTATCAAAATCAGCAGAGAAGTAGAGAGTGCCGTGGGAGGGATGGTTGGTGTCAGAACTGGTAAAGATGAAGAGGAGGCATGTCTGATTTCTGCCTCATAGAAATCAGCCTTGGGCTGTTGATCTTGATTCTTTTCCTTCTTGTGCAGTTAGAGGAGGCCAGATGGTGCCACTACACCATTTTTACAGTTGATGTCAGAAGCGGAGATCATTGCAATGGCTCCAGACTCATGGAAGCTTGGGAATTTGTAATAAGAGAAAGAAAGAAGGGGTGTGAGAAGTGAAACTTTTGATTCTTGGGTGGTTACATTGGTTATTATTATCTGTAAGTTCTGAAAGGAAAGTAAGAGATGTTATGCTGCAGCTGAGGTGAGAAAAGCATCTGGAATGGTGTGGGGCAAAAGCCAGGTCGGATAAGCAAGTTGATTGATAGGACCTACTGGTTCCACCCAGCCAGAGGCCCGAGGCCATATGCATATGAATGGGAAGACAGTCAAGGGGTAGGGAAGGTGAAACCAGAATGTTTTTAAAAATGTTTATGTGTTTAACTGAAGGTACTGTGGATATTGAATGCTTCTCCTACCTAGAGTTGTAAAACAGACCTAAATGTATGATAGAAATGAATATTGGATATTATAGATTACAGAGAGCATGTAACTCTGCCTTTAGCCGATACTTGATTGGACATACTGAAAGGGGAACTAGGACTCGCCTGAAGAAACACAGGCTTTTTGTTTTAAGCCAGGAGCCCTGTGTATAGAGTAGGGGCTTATGTGGAAAACTTGAGCCCCACCCAGAATTTGCAATTGAAAAGACATTCAGATCCATCCAGAGCTGCTGGGAGAGGAGAAGGTTTGTATTTGAAGGAAGGACATGCACAAAAAAAAATAAAAATAAAAAAAGACTGTTTTCTTTTTGAATTTCCTGCAAGTGGTTTGCCTTTGGGTGCACTGAAGCAGGAAAAGTCAGTGTCCATCAGAAGGAATCCCCTTCCAGGACTGGAAGTTAAAAGGAGCCAGAGAGTAGACAGCTTGGTATGCTCACTTGTGGTGACCACATGGGCCCACTCATAAGTGGAAGTGGGGGAAGTGCAGCAATGAAGAGACAGGCTGAGTTTGGACATGTTCCACTGGCACCTCTTGACAGCCTATGGGGGCTAGGGTTGAGAAAGAGAGAGAGAGGAAGGGCTGGCTTATCAAAAGTGCAGGGAGTTGTGTGGACTCCTGAATTTATGGGTGGAGCCCACTGACATAGCCCAAAGAAGCTAGGGATGAGAGAGAGAGAGAGAGAGAGAGGGAGAGACAGAAAGAGAGAAGGGGTTGCCTGGTGTCTAGTCTGAAGTGCCAGGAGATGTGTGTGAACTCCTGAGCCTACAGCTGGTATCCATTGTAACCTAGCTTGGATGACTAGGGATGAACTGACCAGAACCCAACTGAATGAACAGAGAGATGTTTGACACCTTAAGCAGTATTTGCAATTTGATGACTTGCTCTGGACTGGACTTTACTTATGTATGCAGATGCTCAAAGTTCCAACTGGAATAGAAGATTCTTCAAGACCAAGGAACATGCTTGTCTCCTCAGAGTACCGGTTTGATAGGGATGGGCAATTTAAACATTGGCTGTCTAAAACAGGGAGAGATAAAAGCATTTAGTGGCTGGCTTACATGCTTCCATGTGTCTGCTTACACTCAATATGAGAGGAACAAGGGAGGATCCCCACTGAATAGATTCCTCTTTTCCTGATAGATCTGGGGAAGAGAGGGTGGGAGGAGAGGCTGATAGGATTATATGATTCAGTTGTGAGTGTTGATTATTAACAGGGTTAATTGTGATTGTAAAACCTGATATTGTAGAAGCTGTAACTGTGAAAGAGTGGAGTAAGGAGGAGGCACTGCTGGACTCCAGTACAGTGGCCTAACCTAAAGTCCCTTAAAGGTTTTGCTATGCTGATACCTTGTGAGACTCAGAGCAAAGGAATAATCTTTTGGTTAAATTTTATCAGAGATCAGAAAGGGTGAAGATGAGATAACTTTTGGAGAACCTGACCAGATCAGATGAACACCTACAGCAGACCAGAATGGCTGGTATCTGAGTAATCTCACCCTTAGGACTCTTTTGCCCAAAGAAGGACTAGTTGTTAATGACTGTTCTGGACTGGTAAAATGATTGGATTGGGGAAGTTAGTCCTTCAGGTATGAAAGGGCCAATGGCTAGAAGGCCTGGGGGTGGCCTATAGACTAATAAATTGTTTAATATGGAGTTTTTAGCCATAGTCTTTTTGACTTACCCACAATGATTGAGTGAGACTATGAAAATAAGCTATATGGAGCCCTAATGAAGGGATTGGTCAGTTTTGCCATCCATCCCACTAGGCTTAAAATAAGCCATCCCAGAGGTGGGAGGAGAGGATCTTACCACCACCAAGGAAGAAGAGCCAGGAGCAGAGTGTGTTCTTTGGACCGGGGATCCCTGCACTGAGAAGCTTCTGGAACCAGAAGACCAAGAAAGAGAGCTGTAACACTGAAGATAGTGAAAAACAGTGGCAGAGAAATGGCGGCAGCAGAACCAGGAGACCGGCAGGAGATGGCCTAGCCCATGGAGTGAGAAAGCGGAGTGCCTTTGGATAAGAGGTTTGCTGGCGGGACAGGATGCCTCTAAGCACTTTGTAGAACTAGGTTTGCTGACTCATGGAGATAGAACTGAACACCTTTGGGCCAAGGCTTACTGGCGGAGTGCAGTGCCTCAGGAACTTATCGGCAGAGCTAAAAGAGCTTTGTAACATTTGCCCAAACAGGGCAGAGGCTGAGGGCTAGAGAGAGGCATACCTGTGGGCCCAGCTCAGAAGAGATTGTCCTGATGGAAGAAGAGTATCCAGAGAATTCCCTAACCTGAATTATAACCTGCTTCTTCCCTAGTAAACCCTGTGTGAGAACTATCTGTGAGTTCTGTGTGGCCATTGCAATGTTGTTTTCTCAACAACATAAATGATAACTATACATGTGGACCTTGCCAGATGGAATGCACAGGAATCAAATTGACTACGTGTGTGGAAAGACATGATGGAGAAGATCAATATCATCAGTCACAACAAGGCCGGGGGCACACTGCAGAACAGACTGTCAGTTGCTCATATGCAAGTTCAAGCTGAAGCTGAAGAAAATTAGAACAAGTCCACGAGAGCCAAAGTACGATCACCTGAATTTAGAGACCATCTCAGGAATAGATTTGATTTGTTGAACACTAATGACCGAAGACCAGAGGAGTTGTGGAATGACATCAAGAACATCATACATGAAGAAAGCAAGAGGTCATTAAAAAGACAGGAAAGAAAGAAAAGACCAAAACGGAAGAGACTCTGAAACTTGCTCTTGAATGTAGAGTAGCTAAAGAGAATGGAAGAAATGATGAAGTAAAGGAGCTGAAAGAAGATTTCAAAGGGTGGCTCGAGAAGACAAAGTATTATAATTACACATGCAAAGAGCTGGAGTTAGAAAACCAAAAGGGAAGAACACGTTCAATATTTCTTAAGCTGCAAGAACTGAAGAAAAAATTCAAGCCTCAAGTTGCAATACTGAAGGATTCTATGGGGAAAATATTAAACAATGCAGGAAGCGTCAAAAGAAGATGGAAGGAATACATAGAGTCACTATACCAAAAAGAGTTGGTCGATGTTCAACCATTTCAGGAGGTAGCATATGATCAGGAACCAATGGTACTGAAGGATGAAGTCCAAGCTGCACTGAAGGCATTGGTGAAAAACAAGGCTCCAGGAATTGACAGAGTACCAATTGACATGTTTCAACCAAGGGATGCAGCGCTGGAAGTCCTCACTCATCTAGGCCAAGAAATTTGGAAGACAGCTACCTGGCCAACTGACTGGAAGAGATCCATATTTATGCCTATTCCCAAGAAAGGTGATCTAACCGAATGCAGAAATAATCAAACAATATCATTAATATCACACGCACGTAAAATTTTGCTGAAGATCACTCAAAAGCAGCTGCAGCAGTACTTAGAAAGGGAACTGCCAGAAATTCAAGCAGGATTCAGAAGAGGACATGGAACGAGGGATATTATTGCTGATGTCAGATGGATCCTGGCTGAAAGCAGAGAGTACCAGAAAGATGTTTACCTGTGTTTTATTGACTAGTCAAAGGCATTAGACTGTGTGGATCATAACAAGTTATGGATAACATTGGGAAGAATAGGAGTTCCAGAACACTTAATTGTGCTCCTGAGGAACCTGTACATAGATCTAGAGACAGTTGTTCGGACAGAACAAGGGGATACTGCATGGTTTAAAGTCAGGAAATGTATGTGTCACAGTTATATCCTTTCACCATACTTATTCAATCTGTATGCTGAGCAAATAATCCAAGAACCTGGACTATATGAAGAAGAATGTGGCATCAGGATTGGAGGAAGACTCATTAACAATCTGCGTTACGCAGATGGCATAACCTTGCTCACTGAAAGTGAAGAGAACTTGAAGCACTTACTGATGAAGAACAAAGACTACATCCTTCAGTATGGATTGCATCTCAACACAAAGAAAACATAAATCCTCACAACTGGACCAATAAGAAACATCATGATAAACAGAGAAAAAATTGAAGTTGTCAAGGATTTCATTTTACTTGGATCCACAATCAACACCCATGGAAGCAGAAGTCAAGAAATCAAAAGACGCATTGCAGTGGGCAAATCTGCTGCATGAGACCTCTTTAAAGTGTTAAAAAGCAAAGATGTCACCTTGAAAACTAAGGTGCACCTGACCAAAGCCATGGTGTTTTTAATCACCTCATATGCATGGAAAAGCTGGACAAATGAATAAAGAAGACAGAAGAACTGACACCTTTGAATTATGGTATTGGCGAAGAATATTGAATATACTATGGGCTGCTGAAAGACCGAACACATCTGTCTTGGAAGAAGTACAGCCAGAATGTTCCTTAGAAGTGAGAATGGCAAGACTTTGTCTCATATACTTTGGACATTTTATCAGGAGGGACCTGTCCCTGGAGAAGGACATCATACTTGGTAAAGTAGAGGTCAGCGAAAAAGAGGAAGACACCTAATGAGATGGATTGACACAGTGGCTGCAACAATGGGTTCAAGCTTAACGATTATTGTGAGGATGACACAGGACCAGGCAGTGTTTCATTCTGTTGTACATAGGGTCACTGTGAGTCAGAACCGACTCGCTGGCACCTAACAACAACAACATTGCAATGAATTTTCGAACTCAGCAGAGAAGTAGAGAGAGAGTGCTGTGGGAGGGATGCTTGGTGTCAGAATTGGTAAAGATGGTGGAGAGAGGAGACATGTCTGACCTCTGCCTCATAGCAATCAGCCTTGGGCTGTTGATTTTGATTCTCCTTCCTCCTTGTGACATTAGAGGAGGTCAAATACCACCTCAATGCCAATTTTACAACTATTTATGATAGCAAAAAATGGAAACAACCTAATTGTCCATCAACAGATAAATGGATAAGTAAAATGTGGTACATACAAGCAATGGAATACTACTCACCAGTAAAGCAAAATGAGTTCCTGAAATATTTTGGAACAAGGATGAACCTGGAGGACATTATGTTGAGCAAAACAAGTCAATCACAAAAAAACAAACATTGTATGTTCTCACTTTTATGAAATGATATGAATAGGCAAATATACAGAACTTAATGTTCATTAGTGGTTACCAGGGATGGAGGGAGAGGGAGATTCACTCTCTACATAGTAGACACTTGTTATTTTTGGTGAAAGGTAACACTGAATGAGGGTGAAGTGTGCACAGCTTGATTAAATGATATCACTAAAATATACACAAGAAAAAAGCATCTTTCAGTAATTGCTATAGCATATATGGAGTCCTGGTTGCCCAGTGGTTAAGAGCTTGGCTATTTACCAAAAGGTCAGCAGTTCAAATCCACCAGCCACTTCTTGGAAACCCTATGGGGCACTTCTACCCCATCCTATAGGGTCACTATGAGTCAGAATCGACTTGATGGCAACAGGTTTATGGCATATATAATTCTGAAACAACAGCAACAACATCCAAAAAATATATGTGCAGGTATATATGTATGTATGTAGGGCTTATATGTGTACAGGTATGCGTACGTGAGTATATGTATGTGTATCTATAGGTGTATGCATGTGTATGTGCACATATGTGACAGTATGCACATACAAAAGTAAGTAAAGATTACTGCTAGTAGAGTTCTAGTTCATACATGCACAGGTTTATTCCAAACAAAAATTTTAAACATGTCTCTGTGATCAGTGGATGGCTGCAGACAAGCTCTCTCAGTAATACCCCTGTCTTAGTCTCTTTAGGGTGCCTTAAAAAAAAAATACTTTTTATGCCATGGAAAAAACGATTCTGAGGTCAGAGCTACTATCAAATTTTTAACAAAACTCAAGTGGGCATCTTCCCAAATCATCGAAACTTTGCAACAAGTTTATGGTAATGCTGCCCCACATAAAACAACAGTTTTTAGATGGATCAAGCATCTTAAGGAATGTTGGGAAGACCTCAAAATGAGCCAAGAGAGGGAAGATCGCTCAGAAGGTTATGGGGACTGTTGTTTTGGGATTCCCAAGGGGTAATCTTTTTTTTTTTAAATTAATTTTTTTTCTTTTTGTTGTGCTTTAGGTGAAAGTTTACAGCTCAAGTTAATTTCTCATTCAAAAGTTTATACACATATTGTTTTGTGACGTTGGTTGCAATCCCCACAGTGTGACAACACACTCGCCCTTTCCACCTCAGGATCCCTGTGTCCTTTGGCTCAGTTCCTGTCCCTTCCTACTTTCTCGTCCTGCTTTTGGACAGGAGATGTCCATTTGGTCTCATATATTTGATTGAACTAAGAAGCACGTTCCTCACGTGTGTTATTTTTTTATAGGCATGTCTAATCTTTGTCTGAAAAGTAGGCTTTGGAGATGGTTTCAGTCTTGGGTTCGCAGACCATCCAGAGGCCATAGATTTGGGGGTTTCTCCAGTTTCTGTCAGATCAGTAAGTCTGGTTTTTTTACATGAATTTGAATTCTGTTCTACATTTCCCTCCTGCTCTGTCTGGGACTCTCTGTTGTGATTCCTGTCAGGGAAGTCACCGGTGGTATGTGGGTACCACCTAGTTCTTCTGGCCTCAGGCTGGTGGAGTCTCTGGTTCATATGGTAGATGTCCCTGAAGACTATGGTCCCCCGGCCCCAGCCCCACCTCCTCAATCCCTTAAAGTGTTTGGATGTGTCTAGGAAACTTCTACACTTTTGCTTTGGTGTATTTGTGCAGACTTCCTCTATATTGTGTGTTGTCCTTCCCTTTCACCAAGCCTGACACTTGTCTACTATCTAGTTAGTGTTTCTCCCTCCCCTCCCCTCCCGACCCTCGTAACCATTAAAGAACGCTTTTTTCTGTGTGTAAAACTTTTCTTGAGTTCTTACAATAGTGGTCACATAAATATTTGTCCTTTTGTGACTGGCTTATTTCACTCAGCATAATGCCCTCCAGATTCATCCATGTTGTGAGATGTTTTGCAGATTCATCATTGTTGTATATCGTTGCATAGTATTCCATTGTGTGTATGTACCATAATTTATTTATACATCCTTCTGTTGATGGGCATTTGTTTCCATCTTTTTGCTGTCGTGAATAGTGCTGCAATGAACATGAGTGTGCATATGTCTATTTGTGCAACGGCTCTTATTTCTCTAGGGTATATTCCTAGGAGTGGGATTGCTGAATTGTATGGTATTTCTATTTCTAGTTTTTTAAGGAAGTGCCATATCATTTTCCAAAGTAGTTGTATCATTTTACGTTCCCACCAGCAGTGCATAAGGGTTCCAATCTCCCCACAATCTCTCCAACATTTGTTATTTTGTGTTTTTTGGATTAGTACCAGTACTGTTGGGGTGAGATGATATCTCAATGTAGCTTTGGTTTGCATTTCTCTAATGGCTAGTGATCACGAGCATTTCTTCATGTGTCTGTTAGCCATCTGAATGTCTTCTTTGGTTAAGTGTCTGTTTATATCCTTTGTCCACTTTTTAATTGGATTATATGTCTTTTTGTTATTGAGCTGTTGAAGTATTCTATAGATTTGAGAGATTAGGTCTGCTTTGGATATATCGTAGCCAAAATTTTTTTCCCAGTCTGTAGGTTCTTTTTTCACTCTTTTGGTGAAGTATTTTGATGAGCATAAGTGTTTGATTTTTAGGAGCTCCCAGTTATATAGTTTCTCTTCTGGTGTTTGTGCATTGTTAGTTATGGTTTGTATACTATTTATGCCATGTGTTAGGGCTCCTAGCTTTGACCCTATTTTTTCTTTCAAGATCTTTAACATTTTAGATTTTATATTTAGGCTTTTGATCCATTTTGAGTTAGTTTTTGTGTATGGTGTGAAGTATGAGTCCTCTTTCTTTTTTTTTTTTTTTTTAACACATGGATATCCAGTTATGCCAGCACCATTTGTTAAAGAGACTGTCTTTTCCCCATTTAATGGACTTTGGACCTTTGTCAAATATCAACTGCTCATAGATGCATGGATTTATGTCTGGATTCTCAATTCTGTTCTTTTAGTCTATGTGTCCGTTGTACCAGTACCAGGCTGTTTTGAGTACCACGGCTGTGTAATAGGTTCTAAAATCAGGTAGTGTGAGGCCTCCTACTTTGTTGTTCTTCAGTAATGCTTTACTTATCCAGGGCCTTTTCCCTTTCCAATAAAGTTGGAATTAAGAAATTAATTTAATTTAAATTAATTAAAAAATGCTGTTGGAATTTGGATCAGGATTGCATTGCATCTGTAGATCTCTTTGGGTAGAATTGACATTTTCACAATGTTGAGTCTTCCTATCCATGAACATGGTATTTTTTTTTTTCCACTTATGTATCTCTGTTTTGGTTTCTTGCAGTAGGGTTTTGTAGTTTTCCTTGTATAAGTCTTTTACGTCCCTGGTTAGATTTATTCCTAAGTACTTTTCTTGGGGGCTATTGTAAAGGATTTAGTGATTTCCTTTTTGATGTTCTCTTTTTTGGTGTAGAGGAATCCTACTGATTTTTGTATATTTATCTTGTATCGTGCTACTTTGCTGAAATCTTCTTTTAGTTCCAGTAGCTTTCTTGTGTATTCTTTGCAGTTTTCTGTGTATAAGATCATATTATCTGCGAATAGGGATAATTTTACCTCTTCCTTACCAGTTTGGATGCCTTTTAGTTCTTTTTCTTGCCTTATTGCTCTAGCTAGGACCTCCAGCACAATGTTGATTAAGAGTGGTGATAAAGGGCATCCTTGTCTGGTTTCTGTTCTCAACAGGAATGCTTTCAGTGTCTCTTCATTTAGAGTGATGTTGGCTGTTGGCTTTGTATAAACGCCCTTTATTATGTGGAGGAATTTCCCTTCTATTCGTATTTTGCTGAGAGTTTCTATCAGGAATGGGTATTGGACTTCATCATATGCTTTTTCTGAGTTGATTCATAAGATCATGTGGTTCTTTTCTTTTGTTTTATTTATGCAGTGGATTACATTGATTGATTTTCTAATATTGAACCATCCCTGCATACCTGCTATGAATCTCATTTTGTCATGGTGTATTATTTTTTTGATATGCTGTTGAGTTCTACTGGCTAGAATTTTGTTGAAATTTTTGTGTCTATGTTCCTGAGGGATATTGGTCTGTGATTTTTCTTTTTTTATGGTGCATTTGCCTGGCTTTAGTATCAGGGTAATTATGCTGGCTTCCTAGAATGAGTTTGGGAGTATTCCTTCCTTTTCTATGCTCTGAAATAGCTTTAGTACTATTGGTGTTAGCTCTTTTCTGAAAGTATGGTAGAATTCTCCAGTAAAGCTGTCCGGGCCAGGGTTTTTTTGTTGTTGTTGGGAGTTTTTTTAATTACCTCTTCAGTCTCTTCTTTTGTTATGGGTTTGTTTAGTTGTTCTACCTCAGTTTGTGTTAGTTTAGATAGGTAATGTGTTTCTAGAAATTTGTCCATTTCCTTTAGGTTTTCAAATTTGTTGGAGTACAGTTTTTCATAGTATTTTGTTATGATCCTTTTCTTTTCAGTTGGGTCTGTCGTGATGTCACTCATCTCATTTCTTATTTAGGGTATTTGCTTCCTCTCCTGTTTTTCTTTTGTCAATTTGGCCAATGGTTTTTTGACTTTGTTGATCTATTCTGCATTTCACTTATTTCTGTTCTAATCTTTTTTTCTGTGCCTGAGGGCTTCTTTTGTTGCTCTCTTTCTATTTTTCTGATTTTGAGGGTTAAAGTTTTTATTTTATCCCTTTCTTCTTTTTTTTTGTTTTTAATGTGTGCATTTATTGCTATAAATTGACCTCTAAGCACTGCTTTAGCTGTGTCCCAAAGGTTTTGGTAAGATGTGTTTTCATTCTCATTTGATTCTACACATTTCTCTATTCCATCCTTGATTTCTTCTGCAACCCAGTAGTTTTAACCCAGTTTCCAAGTATTTGTTTTTTTTTTCTTTTACTTGCTGTTTCTGTTGTTGATTTCTACTTTTATGGCATTATGATTAGAGAAGATGCTTTGAATTATTTCTCTGTTTTGGATTCTGTTAAGAGTTGCTTTGTGAGCTAAAATGGGTCTGTTCTGGAGAATATTCCCTGTGCATTGGGAAAGAATGTATACTTAGCTGCTGTTGGGTGGAGTGTTTTGTATATTTCTATGAGATCAAGTTGGTTGATTGTGCATTTAGACCATTTGCAACTTTACTGAATTTCTTTCTAGATGTTCTGTCCTTCACCGAAAGAGGTGTGTTGAAGTCTCTTACTATTATTGTGGAGCTGTCTATTTCTCTTTACAATGCTGTTAGACTTTGTTTTATGTATTTTTGAGCCCTGTCATTGGGTGTGTATATATTTATTATGGTTATGTCCTCCTGGTGTGTTGACCCTTTATTCATTATATAGTGTCCTTCTTTATCCTTTATGGTGGATTTTGCTTTAAAGTCTATTTTACTGGAGTTTAATATTGCCACACCTGCTCTTTCTTGGTTATTGTTTGCTTGCTATATTTTTTTTCCATTTATTGAGTTTTAATTTGTTTATGTCTTTGTGTCTAAGGTGAGTCTCTTGTAGCAGCATATAGACAGATTGTGTATGTGTGTGTTTTTTAATCCATTCTGCCATTCTTTGTCTCTTTACTGCATTTAGGCCTTACATTCAGTGTAATTATTGATAGATATGAAGTTGCTATGAGTCAGAATCGACTAGACAGCAACAGGTTTTCAGTTTTTTGTATGAGTTTACTGTTGTCATTTTGATGTATTTTTTTTTTTTGGTGGTGTTGACAGTTCCTTTATTCCACTTAATTTTCTGTGCTGAGTTCTTTTTGTTCATGTATTTTCTTTTCATCTCTTTCTTTATTGTTGATTTTATGTTTGCGGAGTCTTTATGTTTTTCTTTTTTATTTTGATGAGTAGATTTGTTAGCTTTCTTTGTGGTTACCTTGAAATTTATCTTTATTTTTCTAAGTTTAAGCCAATCTTTTATTTCTTGATATTGCCTTAACTTCCTCTCCATATGGAGCTCTATGACTACAGTATTTATTCCTTCTTTTTCGTTTTGATGTTGTCATCATTTACATATTGATGTCTCTGGTTCCCTATTTTCAGTCTTTTAGCTTTGATTTGTTTTTATGTATTCTTTGTGTGGGTTGATTACTGGTTGATCTGTCCTGTGTCTTAGTCTTGCATTGTTGCCAGTTCTCTAACTGGAGGACTTCCTCTAATATTTCTTGCAATTTTCATCTGGTTTTTACAAATTCCCTTAATTTCTGTTTATATGGAAACGACCTAATTTCACCATCATATCTGGGAGACAATTTTGCTGAAAATATAATTCTTGGCTAGTAATTTTTTCCTTCAAGGCTTTATATATGTCATTCCATTACCTTTTTACTTGCATAATTTCTGCTAAGTAATCAGAGCTTAGTCCTATTTGTTCTCCTTTGTAGGTGAGTTTTTGTTTATCCTTAGCTGCTTCTAGATTCTATCTTTGTCTTTAGTTTTTGAAAGTTTGATTATAATATGTCTTGGTGACTTTCTTTTGGGGTCTACCCTGTATGGGGTTTCTCGAATAGGTATCTTCTTGTCCTTCATGATATCAGGGAAGTTTTCTGCCAGCAAATCTTCAACAATTCTCTCTGTGTTTTCTGTTATCCCCTCTGTTCTGGCACTCTGATCATTTGTAGGTTTTTCCTCTTGGTAGTATCCCATATAATTCTTAGGCTTTCTTAATTTTTTTTTTCATTCTTTTTTCTGATTTTTCCTCTTACAAACTGGTGTCAAGGGATTTATCTTCAATCTCCCTGATTGTGACTTCCATTGTCTCAGTTCTGCTCTTATGACCTTCTATTGGTTTGTCTTATTCTGAAATTTTATTGTTAATCTTTTGGATTTCTAGTTGCTGTCTCTGTACAGTTTCTTTCAGCCTGTTTATTCTGTCCTTTTGTTATTGTATTGTTTTCCTGAATTCTTCTATTGCTTTGTCTTTGTGTTCCTTGGCTTGGTCAGAGTTTTGCATGATCTCCTTCATGATATCTTGGAAAGCTCTGTACATTAGTCTTCTGAATTCTTTCTCAGGTAGTTCCATTGCCTTATCTTCTCCCAGAAGGTGTTCTAGTTCTTTATTTTGGTCACTTGCTGGAGCCATCTTGTCCTGCTCCTTTATGTGATTTGATATTGACTGTTGTCTCTGAGGCATCAATAAGTTATTATATTTATTTATTGTATTTTTGTTTACTGAGTTCTGTATTTTTGTTTTGTTTTGATATTCCCAAGTAGGCTATGCATGTGAGCTACTTTGGTTGTTGGTGTAGTTGAAGCTCTCATGTTCTGTCTCCAGGTGGTCAGAGCAGCTATGAAGTGTGTGAACTCACAGATGTCTGGGTTATTGGTCACCAAGTATGTGGTGCAGACTCTCCCCTACAATACTAGGTGGGCAAGGCTACATGGGGGTGTTCAGAGCAGGCACAGATCTCTGGTTGTAGTGGGGGGCTATGTGTGAGGTAAGGCAGGGGGCTGATGGCTGCCCGTGGATGCCCGGGGATGCCCGGGGGGAGGACATGTTCCTATACCCTAGAGCTTGTAGTGGGAGGGTACTGCAGCCAGTTCTTGGGCATCCAGTGCTGTTGGCTGGAGGGATTGGGAGGCACCACTAGTTCTCCAACCTCCGTCATGGGCAGCTAGATGGAGTGGGTGGTACTGCTGGCCCTCAGGCCCCTGGTGTGGGGGTGTGAGGTCCCTTACTAGGGGGCAGGGCAGTGTCGAATATCACAAATCTGCAGCTTCCCCTTGGCTGATGCAGGTGAAAATGAGCTTCAAGTGTATGCTCTGCTGTTTTATGCTAATAGTGACATGTGGTATTGAATCGGCCCACAAGGGACTGGGTGGGGGTGAAGGGTGCTGCAAGTTTGAGGACCCCATATGCCAATGGCTGGGAGAAGGGCCAGGGCCTTCCCACAGGCCCTGTGTTCCCGACTTGGGGGACACGGTGTTATTGAATGCCGTGAGACTGGTGTCGGAGTGTGGTAGGGAGTGGGTGAGGCGAAGAAAGTGCTTCTTTGCTGTGAAGCTCTGGAGTGGGGTGGGAGAGGTTATTTTGTCAGTGTGTGTGGTAGTTGAGAGCTTGCACTTGACTTTTGCAGGTTTAGTGTCGCTCCTGTTTGATTCTGCAGGTGTGTGCAGATTTACTGCTGTTTGGCTGTACCAGGTGTGGTGAGCCTTGGCTTGGGAACTTGCTGCTTCCCTCAGCCCGTGTATTCTGTGCAGACTCAACTAGCAGGGTGCTAGCAAGTTCGTGATCTGTATTTCCCCATTTTTGCTGCTTTTGAATTGTCTCTCCTTCCACCTACTGCTCAGTCTGATTCTTCAGCATTGTCTTTGGTGATTAGGGTTCCTAGATTGTCTTATATATTCGATTCACTTGTTTTTTGGGGGGTCTTTGTCGTAAGAGGGACTACGGGAAGCATCTTGCTATTCTTCCCCCATCTTGACCCTGCCTCCCAAAGGGGTAATCTTGATACAGTTTCTTGAAGGACACAGGACGATCACGGGGGCTTATTATGAAGAAGTCTAAGAAAATTGAAAACTGCATTGGTGAGAAAAAGGCCAGTAAAGTTGCACCCCTAACCCTTCCTGGAAGAATTCTGCTCTTTGATCTACACAATGTCAAAATGGTAGTTTTGGCATTCTCGAAGGACTCAAGTTATGTTCCTTTTAAATGTTCTTTGAGTTTGGGGAACAAAAAGAAGTCTGAAGGGACAAGATCAGGACTGTAGCGAGGGTGGGGTAAGGTTTCCCAATGAAATTCTCATAGGACAGCCCTTGAAGAGTGAGCAGGTGCATTGTTGTGAGGGAAAAAAATTCCTCGGTGCAACTTTCCTGTGAGTTACTGTGCTCCTTTGAAGAATCATGCACATGAGACCAAACAGTCAACAATTACTTTAAAACAAAGATGACAATGTAAAGGAGCAGGGAAATTAGATTAAAGAAACGGAACAACCAGAATGGAAATAATGAGATTATTCATGTATTGTGAAGAATGTAACCAATGTCACAGAACAACTTGTGTAGAAAGTGTTGAATGGGAACCTAAACAGCTTTGTAAACCATCACTGGAAACACAATAAAATCTTATTTAAAAAAAGTTTAGAATTGTTGTAACTTTTTTTCCTTTTTTTTTATTGTACTTCAGGTGAAGGCTTACAGAACACATAGTTTCTCATGAAACATTAGTACACATATTGTTTTATAACATTGGTTAACAACCCCACAACAT
>NW_004443978.1:5501682-5603529 GCF_000243295.1 Trichechus manatus latirostris | reverse complement strand
TGTCTTCCACCATTTCAAATCTGCTTCTCAGCCCTTCTATGACACCGTCGATTTCTGAAATCTTGTTTTTTATCTTTTGAATTTCTAATTATTGTCTTTGTATAATTTCTAGTTGTGAATTTATTTTGGAATTTTGTTTCTGCAGTATTTTCCTGAATTCTTCCAATTTTTTGTCTGTATTTTCCATGAATTTGTCTATTTTTTCCTCATGTTTGTCAGCTGTTTGCCTCAACTCTTGGAGAATTCTGAGTATTAGAGATTTGATTTCCCTATCAGGTAGTTCTAGTGCATTTTCTTCCACCGGAAAGTCATCTGGTGTTTTATTTTGGATGCCTACTGAAATCATCCTGTCCTGTTTTTGTAAATGTTTTGATATTGTCTGCTGTCTTCGGGGCATTCAGTAGTTATTTTTCTCGTTTCTTTATTGTAGATTTGTTTGTTTCATTCCTTTTTAAAAAAAAATTGATTATGTCTGAGCAGGGGGACTGTGTGTTCTTTGTTGTTTGCTCATCTGTGGGCACAATACTTTTCGCCTCCTTCTCCAATTGGCAGGGTCGGTCACTAAGATATGGTACGGCAGGGCTGGTCTAGCTGAAGAGGAGTTACGTGATGTGTTGTTTGTGGCACTTACTACAGCCACCAGGGTGGGTCGGTAATCAGTGCAGGGCAGGTTCCAGTAGGCTGTGCCTGTGCTGCTTCGTGGTGTGATATTAAGCACATGGTGCAGGTAGGCAGGATGTAGCTGGGAGATTGTTATGTGGGGAGCTAAGATGGCTATGGTACAGAGGAGAGAGGAACAGGAGCCAAAAGCATACAAACAAACAAAAAAGAATGCTAGGGGAGCTTCCCATTGGTGTGGAGAGATGAGAGACTATGAAATGGAATAAAACAGAAAGGGGGAAAGGAAGAAAAGAAAAGAATGAATAAATAAAAATCAGAAAGGTTAAAGAACTGCAAATTTCCCAGGGATCCCACCGTTGCAGCTATGAGGTCTGCGGAAGTCCCCTTCAGGTGTTGCAGTACAGCCTGGCTAGAAGGCGTAGAGGTATACAACGCCAGGTATTCAAGGAACAGGAAAGAGAAGGAAGATATAGAGAGACGAGAAACTGAGTAATGTAGAAAGACAAAAATGGAAAAAGAGCGAAAAGATAGCAAAACAAATTTTAAAAAGAAAGAACAAGAAAAGCCACCAAAAAACAGAAAAAAACAAAACAAAATAATAAATGCCCTCAGGGATCCCTCTGCACATCTGTGAAAGCTGAGGGGGTAGTCTCCTTGCCACACAGCACTGCTTGGCCAGAAAGGGCTGCCAACTCAAGAAAAGGAAATGAAAACAAACAAACAATTGAAAACAAATAAACAAACAAAGCCCTGGGATCCTACCAGCGTGGCAGCCCAGACCGGAAAGCAGCTCCACACTTGAACGGAGCTCTACAGCCCTTCAGGAAGAAGCAAAGATGGAGCACAGAGCCAGGTATTTGAGCGAAAAGAGGGGGAGGTGGTGAGAGGTAAGCAAGAAATCAAAAGAAGCAGAAAAAAGCAATACCAGCAGCCAACAAATGGAACTCAGAGAGCTGGCCCTTTCGGGTGTGTGGAATCCAAGCAGCCGGTGCTTCCTGGACAAGAGATTGTGGCTGCGGGAAGCAGAGGAGGCCGAGTGGGGGTGAAGAAAGGTGGGGTGTGGGAAAGCATATATTGCAAATTACCGGTTGTCTCCCGCTGGAAGCTCCGTGAAGCTGCTTTCTCGCACCCCCCGTTTGCTGGTCTCCGATAGGTGTCCAAGATGGCGGATCTGTGCTGCGTTAGCTGGTAGGGGACCTCTGCATGAATCTCTCCTCGCTCTCCCTTCTCTGTCAGTTTTCTCACTCCATTTGGTGCTTGGCTGAGTTCTTTATCTCTTCATTTGATGTTGTAGGATTTCAGGATTGTTGTTTTCTCTGTTCGGCTTAGTTTTTTGGATCTTTGCTGTGGAGGGACGGCATGGTGCTTTTGCCTACAGCGCCATTTTTCCAGAAGTTGCTGAATTGCTGCAACTTTTTGATGACACAGACATCATATCATTATGTAGTGTCCTTCTCTGGTCCTCCTCATGCTTTTTGTCTTCATATCTGTCTTGTCTGATTTTAATATAGTTGGGCCAACTTTTCCTCCACCTAATGTTTACTCAGTATATATTTTTCCATCTTTCTTTCAATCTTTCTATATCCTTAGCTTTATTTGTATTGCTTGTGAACAGTGCAGAGCTGGATTTTGCTTTTCATTTTATTTTAATGTAACAAGCTTGACCTTTACTTTGTGAGTTTCACCCATTGATACATTTGAACTTGTCCATTTTCATCTTACTTTTCATTTCTATTTAACCTATTTTTTAAATTCTTTTTTTCCTCCTTTTCAGCAAGGTTTCTTTATCTCCTTTTTTTTAGTTAGTTCTTTTTTTTCTCTCTGGAGACTTCAGATTTATAGAACAGGTTGGCTCACAAAATGAAGAATATCACCTGTGAGTTCTGTGTTATTTTAAAAAATCATCTATATGAGACCAAGCGCGTAACAATTACTTTAAAACAAAAACGAGAATATAAGGGTTCAAGGAAACTAGATTAATGTTATTTCTGTTATTTCAATGGATTCCTGATATTTAACTATACATAGAGAATGTAACATATTTTCGGGCAAATACAAGCAAGTGGAGGAGAATGTAGGGTTCCATAGCTCATAGAGACCGCTGGCTAGAATCCAAGCAGCCAGGAAAGTGCTGGTGTTTTCTCAAGGTTTTAAGGTGGATGAGGAGGAGGCAGAGGCAGACAAGACAGGCAGCCAGAGCAATCTGGGAAGTACAAGATTGTAGAGTCACAGAGACATAACTGCGCATCTCTCATTGGGACAGTTTATGGACTTGTCCGAGTGTGTATATGAGTGTGCATGTAAGTGTGTGCCTGAGTATGTGTGCACATATGTGAATGTGCGTGTTTGTAAGCATGTGTGTGTTCTGTTGAGCACAGGGAGAAGCAGAGAGTCGGAAGGAAGCCAGAAAATACATCTGACTGTAAACAAGCATTCATTTTCACTTGACTTATTACCAAAGTTTGTAAAATTTGCAAGGAAAAAAGGCAGCAAGGGGGCTGAGCAAGCTCAGGTCATTCCTATTATAGAGGGAAAAACCAGAAAAGGCAGGATCTGAATTGTGGGTTCCTTTCCAGAAGACAAATGGAACAGGATAAATTGAGTTTGCTTGGATCAGAGGCTATAGGTCGATAGGAAGGGTGATCTAGGCAGGCCAGGCTGGCATAGTTCAAAAATACCTCCTCTTTCACTAAGAGTTGGAATGGCCTTGATGGCAATGGGTTCAGTTTTTTGGTTTGGTTCACTATGAAAGCCCAAATGATGTTACTCTGAAACTTAATCCTCTGCTCTGGGTCTTCTGTTCTGTGCACTAGCTATCAGGGCAAGAATAAATTTGTTGACAATGGTTAGAAGTTTTAGGTCTCATCTCAGTGTAATCTATACCTGATTAAATTATAAACAGATTTCTAGAATTCAATAATGACAGTCTGAATGGAGTAGCAAAGGAGAATTCCAGTAAGATATTCTCTTGCTCTGTGACGAGAGTGCTAGTGACATGTCAGCTTATGAGAAACAGATATGGGAAAATAAAATACTCCCATGTCTAGTTCATTTCTATCCATAAGTCAGGGTTATGAAATCTTTTCCTGAACTTACTGACACACAAAATGAAGTTAATTAATGTGATTTTTAATATTATATCTCATTCTAAACAATTTTTTGTTGCCACTGCCACTGAGATCTCAGCACATTAACTTGCAACCTAAAATGAAATGCAAACTTTCAGTGTTTCGTGGGATATTTTCCTAGTCTGTTTCCTATCACAATCTCTGTTTTAGTAAATGAGAGAGGGCTGGTACATGCTTAACACCTGTGAACCACCTTTAATAAGGAATATATCTGAAAAGCGAGAATGACCTTGTATGTCTCATATCTGTTTTCCCAGTGTCATGTGAGAACTGGAGGGATTGTTAAAAATCTCATTTTACCATTTGTACATCTTAAGTACCTCCACTTGTTTGTCAGTTTGTCATCTTGTGACTTGTGTGTTGCTGTGATGTTGGAAGTTATGCCATTGGTATTTTGAATACTAGCAGGGTCACCCATGATGGACAGTTTTCAATAGAGCTTCCAGAGTAAGAAAGACCAGGAAGACAGTCCTGGCAATCTACATCCAAAAATTAGCCAATGAAAACCTTGTGGATCACAACAGAACATTATACAACTTGCTTGCTTTGGACACATCATTAGAAGGGATCACTTGCTAGAGGAGGACATTGTGTTTGGTGAAGGAGAGGGCCTACAAGGGCAAGGGAGACTTTTGGTGAGATGGATTGGCATAGTAGCTGCAATAATGGACTTGAACATGCCAGCGATTGTGAGTATGACGCTGGACGAGGCAATATTTTGTTCTGTTGTACATAAAGTTGCCATGGGTCAGAGTGACTTGACAGCACCTATCTATCATCCATCCATCTAATCTGTCTATATCTATCTAATCTGTCTATCTATCATCTATCATCTATCTATCTATGTATCATCTATCTGTCTGTCTCTCTCTGTCTAATCTATCTACCTATCTACGTATCTATCTACCTACCTATCTACCTACCTCCCTACCTATCTCCATCCCTCCCTATCTCCCTCCCTCCCTCCCTCTATAGCTCCCTACATACCTACCTACGTACCCACCTACCTACCTACCTCTCTACCTATCTATCATTTCCTATGACTGTTTAGAAAATGTTAATTACTTTTTCAAAAATAAAATAATTTAAAGTCATTTTAGAATGCTGTGTTGTCTAACACAGGTTTTGCTGTGGCCACTGATTTGAAAGACCATGGTAGCGTACCATCTTGCTTCATCCTGTATCTCCCTCTGCCCCTGAAATTCAGTGTTCCTTTCAGCAGGCTTTAACCTTATATCTGTTTTTTCTCTCTTTCTTGTTAAGGCATTAAAAAAATAAGTTATTGAGGTAAAATCAACCTAACATAAAATTAACCATTTTAAAGTGAACAATTCAGTGGTGTTTAGTACATTCACAATGTTGTGCAACCACCACCTCTATCCAGTTCCAAAACGTTTCGAACACTGGAGAGTAAAACCCTTTACCCATGAAGTAGTTTCTCCCCACCTTGTCTCCTCCGCCAGACCTTAGCAACTACCAACCTGTATTCTGTCTCTATGGACTTATCTATTCTGGATATTTCATATAAATGGAATCATACAATATGTGAGCTTTTGTATCTAGCTTCTTTCGCTTAGCATAATGGTTATCAGTACTTTATTCATTGTATGACTGAGCAATTTTCCATTGTATGGCTAACCACAATTTACTTATCACCTTATCCCTATTTTATCTTTACTCATTTCCTCCCTACCATACCTGGGCTTTACAACTCCTGTTGGCTCATATTTCTGACCACATAAACTCTTACAAATGGCTGCTTCCTTTGTCTAGGGCCAAAGTTTCCCTGGAGATACTGCCCTGAGCTCCTAGTCATCAGTATGTGCCTGACACCCAAGAATGTACAAATCGAGTCAGTCACAGGGTCCCTGTGGGATGTCAACGGTTCTGAATGTGAGAGAATTTGTGTACAACAATTCTCTGATTATCGATCCTCCCCAGCTCCTCTTTGGGTGTATTTTGATTTCACCCCTGCACTGTCCTATCATACCCCAGCCCTCATTGATATCTATCCAAATGCTCAATACACATGACCACAGCTTTGTACTCCAAGGAGGAGAAAAGGCCTTCCAAATCCTTCAGCCTTTCATATGGATGAGTTCAAGTAGGACTGTCTGAAGAGATCTTGGGATTCCTCCCAGAGCCCACTCATCCTATTCTTGGTGGATGGCAAGCCCCCTTCAAGGCAAAGTCACTGTTAATCAGGATGCATAGAGAGTCAAAAACATTCTAAAGTCCAGAGCATCAAAAGCGTAACCAGCTCCTGGTGAACTAGAGAATCTATTTGAAGTTTAGAACTTCCTTAAGTGTGCATGTTCTGGCTATAATGCAAACCTTCTCCTGGTCTTTCTCTTAATAAAGGGACCTCAAAGAGGGAAGATGAGGCATTGGTGGTTCAGTGGTAGAATTCTTGCCTTCCACGTAGAAGACCAGGTTTGATTCCTGGCCAATACACCATAGAGATACCACCCATTCGTCAGTGGATGCTTGCTTGTTGCTATGATGCCGAAAAAGTTTCAGTGAAGTTTCCAGACTAACAGAAACTAGGAAGACTAGACGATATGCTTCTGAAAATCAGTCAGTAAAAACCCTATGGATCGCAATTGTCCGATCTCGTTGTACATGGAGTCATCACGAGTCAGGGCTAACTTGATGGAAGCTAACAACAACAAAGAGGGAAGAGATGTACCTCGTAGGAGAGCTGGTGGTGCTAGAACCAGGAGGTATCCAGAGGCATAGTCTTAATTGTGAGCCCCTTAATTCAGAAGCCCGCATCCCTCCAGGAGAAGGACATTGGAGGAGGCTGCTGAGGATCGACTGTAGGGTTATATCCCTGACTTGCTGTCCACAGTCCTTCTCCAATGGTTCATCCCATTGGCCAATCCCTCATTCTAGAATCTCAGATGCATCCATCAATACCTCTCAACTCTTCCCCCTTCCTTTCCCCACTGCAACCTGTGTCAGAATTTCACCTCTCTCATCCCCTTAGATCTTGGTTCCAGTATCTCTCCTCTCCCACTTCATCTCACTGCCAGCATCACCTCCCTGAAATACTAGTCACTACAGTGGCTCCCTATTGCCTACAGATGAGACCACCAACCTCTGATGTCCTACCAGGGTCCACTACACATCCTTAACCTATCACCCCTCTGGTCTTTTGCGTATTCAATTCCCCCACCCTGGAAAGCTCTTCTCCTCCCCTTCTCCACTATCACATGACTTCTTGTTTTTCGAGACCTCTCTTTAATGTTCCCCCTTGAGAAATGCCTTCCCTGGGGTCATCGGCTGGAATGCATTGATCCCCGTCCTCACTTCCTCCCTGATTCTAGCAAATGGACGAACATTTCCTCTCTAGCATTTTGTATGTGTCTTAACTGGCCTAGTGTTATCTGTTGGATTTTTACATTATTTATCTTATTCCCTGAGCCAGGTCAGACTGCGTTTTGACTTCTGGCCTCACCCTTACAGAGGGCACCTGGAGAGTGAGTCTCTGCCTTTCTCAGGTCCTTGGCTTCCTCCTTGCGTGGCTGTGTACCTGCCGGTACAGCGGAGGTGCAAAGTGGATGTCCAACTCCCATTTGACCAGGGCTATCAGCCCACTGTTCAGTATTCTCAAATAGAAGCTTGGGTTAATATGTTTATAAGAAAATTCTAAGTTCTTCCTTTCTTTGTTTCTGTCTTTGATGCCACCTAGACCTCCCTTTGGGAGAGATCTGTGCCGCTCCCGGAGTGGCCCCACAGTTGCCTATTTCCGGGCTCCAATTAGGCTCATACACCACGCCTCCTGTCTGGAATTACAATATCATCCAAAAATGAAGAGGATCTGGGGCCTTTGGCTACTTTGCTTGGTGCCTGAGCAGACTTTTCTTGGTGCAGATCCCACTGCCATTAGATTTTTTTATAAACATGGGACAACCATATTATGATTCTATAACCAAAATTAAATAATTAGACACTATTTTCAGTTTCTCGTATAGATATCAGTTGATACTGAACTGATGTGTTTTTTACTGCCCTTGTAAATTGATTCTATTTTTAAAATATCAACTTGTTTTTCCTCAAATTAACTTATTCTTTAGAGAACTATTAAGTATACCCATTAGAGAGTAAGTTTCCTTAAATATCTTTTAATTATGGGAAATATTTGAACATGTATAAAAATGGAGCAAATAGTACAGTGAACCCCCATATACCCATCACCCAGCTTCCTCTCTGTCCCCCCAGATTATTTTGAAGTAAATCTGAGACATCACATCTTTTCATCTATAAATACATTGGCATGTACCTCTACCAGATGAAAAAAGTCTTTAAAAAATAACCACAATATCATTATCTCACTGAAAATATTTTTGTATTGTGCTTTAGGTGAAAGTTTACAGCTCAAATTACTTTCTTATTCAACATTTATACACATATTGTTTTGTTTGATTGCACTCCCCACAATGTGACAAATGCTCCCCCTTTCTACCTTGGGTTCCCTGTGTCCATTTGTCCAGTTCCTGTCCTTTTCTGCCTTCTTCTCTTGCATTTGGGTAGGAGTTGCCCGTCCGGTCTTGTATATTTGATTGAACTAAGAAGCATGTGTAACTTTTGTTTTATAGGCCTGTCTAATCTTTGTATGAAAAGTGGGGTTTGGGAGCAGTTTCAGTTCTGGGTAGCAGCGTGCCTGGGGGCCATAGTCTCGAGGGTTCCTCCAGTCTCTGCAGACCATTAAGTCTGGTCTTTTTTCATGAATTTGAATTCTTTTCTACATTCTTCTCCTGTTCTATTCAGTACTCTCTGTTGTGATGCCTGTCAGAGAAAGAAGTCTGTATTGGTAGCCAGGCACCACCTGATTTTTCTGGGCTCAGGCTGGTGGAGGCTCTGGTTCATGTGGTACTTTTGTCCTTTGGGCTAATATTTTCCTTATATCTTTGGTTTTTTTCTTACTGAAAATATTAATAATTTCTTAATAATAGGTGATAAATTTCTTGTAGGATGGGGCTGTGAGACCATTGACACTAACATACCTACTGTTGCTTGAATCTTGCATACACAGTTGCTCAAACTCCCTATTGACTTATTGACTGGTTGATTAATTAACCAACTGACGTTTGGATGGTTGGCTTTCTGGATTATCACCAACACTTGCGGAGGTAGCTCGCTCTCGTGCAGGTTTATTCTTAGTCTCAGCTACCTTTGAGGAGTGCATTTCATGGCAAATGCGCTCAAAGGCAAACCCTGGGTGGTGCATAAGCGTTCAGCTACTAACTGAAAGGTAGGTTGTTTGAATCCACCCGAAGCACCTTGAAAGAAAGGGCTGACAACCTGCTTCCGAAAGATCACGGCCATTGAAAACACTATGGAGCACAGTTCTACTCTGATACACGGGAGGTCTCCATGAGGTGGAATAGACTCAACAGCAACTATTTCTTTCTTTTTTTTTTTTTGACTTAACACAAAACTGCTGTTAAGTGAACCAATCCTGAAGCTAGATTGACAGGGACCTTAAGGACAACTTGTTAACTTCTCTAAATTTGGTTTTATCATCTGTAAAATGGAGATAATAGTAGTACTTGTCTCCTAGGGTTTTTGTGTGGGTTAAATATTGAATGAGATATAAAAAGCACAAGGCAGTATTGGGTATGTAGTAAGTGCTCAACAGATAGGATCTATTCTCATTTTTTATGACTGCAAAATCTTAATCTCTTTTTTTTTTCACTTTTAAAAGCTTGAAGGAGATTGAAATAAGTAGCATCTCATAAAATGACAGGGCCGTTTAGAAGAGTGGGGTGAGGTATTTATATCTTAAACCTGCACTATGTAAACATCTGCAGGAGCCAACAATATTGTATAC
This sequence comes from Trichechus manatus latirostris, assembly GCF_000243295.1. Taxonomy (NCBI): domain Eukaryota; kingdom Metazoa; phylum Chordata; class Mammalia; order Sirenia; family Trichechidae; genus Trichechus; species Trichechus manatus. The sequence goes on along the minus strand of NW_004443978.1, from coordinate 5,593,944 downwards.
TCTCCAAGCATTTTACAGAAGCTAACGGGCTCCCGCTGGGACTTGGTCTTGCCAAATCCCCTCAAGCATCAAAAGTTCTGTTTTCAAAAATCTCTGCTCTCTATTGCCCCAGGCAATATTCTTCCAGAAAACTGCCTGGACACAATTTTCTTAATCAGTCACTAAGTGTAACCCCGAAGAAACAACACACCGAGATATCTGTCATGATTCTCAAAAGCTTTATGTGTGCTTCCTGCTCTGACCAAAGAAGCCTTCATGGCCGTATTTAAGAGCAGGGTGGCTTTCAAGAAACCACTTGCAGTCCATAGCACAGTGGAAAGTGCAGGAGGCATTGGGCCCATTTCCAGGCTTCTCTCTGGTCCATATTCTCTAGATTTACATTCAGCCACTGGGACAGTTTATCCAAAAGTTGTTAGAACGATTTGGGTTTCACACAGAGTTATATAAACACAGAATAAACCTGATGTCTGTATTTCCCATGAAATCTTGTTGGGGAAAGTGAAGCATATTATAAATCTGCATCTTAGAGCTGTGGGGGCCATAAAAGAGAATATTCAGGTCTCTCAACTGTGACTAGATAGTAACCAAGGACAATTTCCTCCTTTCTCACATTCATTTATAAGTTGGTCAACCAGTTGTCTGCTACCAGTACGTTCTTAGACATGAGAACCATGGAATAATCTGTCTTCAAATTCTGGCAGTGTTCCCACAAAATCCTTCTTTTCTTGTTGTTGTTGTTAGGTGCCATTAAGTTGGTTCTGACTCAAAGTGATCACATGTACAACAGAATTAAACAGTGCCCGGTCCTGAGCCATCCTTATAATCGTTGCTGTTTGAACCCATTGTTGTAGCTACTGTGTCAATTCAACCTTGTTGAGGGTCTTCTTCTTTCTCACTGACCCTCTACTTTACTAAGCATGATAGCCTTCTCTAGGGACTGGTCCCTTCTGAAAACACGTCCAAAGTACTTGAGATGAAGTCTTGCTGTCCTTGCTTCTAAGGAGCATACTGGTTGTATTTCTTCCAAGACAGATTTGTTCATTCTTCTGGCAGCCCATGGTATATTCAATATTCTTCACCATCACCGTAATTCAACGGCATCAGTTCTTTGGTCTTCCTTATTTATTGTCCAGCTTTTGAATTTATATAAAGCAACAGAAAATATTACGGCTTGGGTCAGGTGCTCTTCAGTCCTCAAAGTAACATCTTTGCTTCTGTTGCAGACTTGCCCAATGCAATGCATCATTTGATTTCTTGACTGCTGCTTCCATGGGGTTTGATTGTGGAGCCATGTAAAATGATTTTCTTGACAATGTCAATATTTTCTCTGTTTATCATGATGTTACTTATTGGTCTCGTTGTGAGGCTTTTTGTTTTCTGTGTATGTTGAGGTATAATCCCATACAGAAGGCTGTAGTCTTTGATCTTCATAAGTAAGTGCTTCAAGTCCTCCTCACTTTCTGCAAGCAAGGTTGTGTAAGGTGCATATCACAGGTTGTTAATGAGTCTTCCTCCAATCGTGATGCCGCATTCTTCTTCTTGTAGTTCAGCTTCTCAGATTGTTTGCTCAGCATACGGGTTGAATAAATATGGTGAAAGTGTACAACCCTGATGCACACCTTTCCTGATTTTATAACACTCAGTATCCCCTTGTTCTGTTGGAATGACTGCCTTTTGGTCTATGTACAACTTACACATGAGCGCAAGTAAATGTTCTGGAATTCCCATTCTTTGCAATGTTATCCATAATGTGTTACGATCCACACAGTTGAATGCCTTTGCACGGTCAATAAAACACAGGTAAACATTTTTCTGGTATTCTCTGCTTTCAGCCAAGATCAATCTGACATCAGCAATGATATCCTTTGTTCCATGCCCTCTTCTGAATCCGGCTTGAATTTCTGGCAGTTCCCTGTCAATGTACTTCTGCAAACATTTTTGAATTATCTTCAGCAAAATTTTATTTGTGTGTGATATTAATGATATTATTTGATAATTTCTGCATTCTGGTGGATCACCTTTCTTTAAAATGGGCAGGTATACGGATCTCTTCCAGTCAGTTGGCCAGGTAGCTGATTCCAAATTTCTTGGCATAGATGAGTGAGCACTTCTAGGGTTGCATCCCTTTGTTGAAACATCTCAACTGGTATTCCATCAATTCCTGGAGCTTTGTTTTTCGTCAATGCCTTCAGTGCAGCTTGGACATTGTCATGGATTGAATTATGTCCCCTCAAAAATGTGTATCAGTTTGGCTGGACCATGATTCCCGGTATTGTGTGATTTTTCCCATGTGTTGTAAATCCTGCCTCTATGATGTTAATGAGAGAGCATGGGCAGCAGTTGTGTTAGTGAGGCAGGACTCAATCTACAAGATTGGATAGTGTCTTGAGGCCATCTCTTGAGATATAAAAGGGAAAAGCAAGCAGAGAGACAGGGTAACCTCATGCCACCAAGAAAGAAGTTTCAGGAGCAGGGCGCATCCTTTGGACCCGGGGTCCCTGCACGGAGAAGCTCCTAGTCCGGGGAAACACTGATGAGAAGGCCAGCAGAGAAAGAAAGTCTTCCCCTGGAGCTGACTCCCTGAATTTGGACTTTTAGCCTACTTTACTGAGAAATAAATTTCTCTTTGTTAAAGCCATCCATTTGTGGTATTTCTGTTATGGCAGCACTAGATAACTAAGACAGACATCTTTCTCCTTCAATACCATCAGTTCTTGATCATATGCTACCTCCTGAAATGGTTGAATGTTGACCAATTCTTTTTGGTACACTGACTCTGTGTATTCCTTCCATCTTCCTTTGATGCTTCCTGCATTGTTCAATATTTTGCCTATGGAATCCTTCAAAATGGCAGCTTGAGGCTTGAATTTGTCTTCAGTTCTTTCAGCTTGAGAAATGCCAAGTGTGTTCTTCCCTTTTGGTTTTCTGACTCCAGGTCTTTGCACATTTCATTATAATACTTTATTTTATCTTCCCGAGCCACCCTTTGAAACCTTCTGTTCAGCTCTTTTACTTCATCATTTCTTCCATTTGTAAGTTTCAGAGTCTATTCTGACATCCATTTTGGTCTTTTCTTTCTTTCCTGTCTTTTTAATGACTTCTTGCTTTCTTCATGTATGACGTCCTTGATGTCATCCCGCAACTTATCTGGTCTTCGTTCATTAGTGTTCAATGTGTCAAATCTATTTTTGACATGATCTGCAAATTCAGGTGAGGTGTACTCAAGGTCATACTTTGGCTTTCATGGACTTGTTTTAATTTTCTTCAGCTTCAACTTGAACTTGCATATGAGCAATTGATGGTCCGTTCCCCAGTTGGTCCCTAGCCTTGTTCTCACTGATGATATTGAGCTTCTCCATCATCTCTTTCCACAAATGAGTTGATTTGATTCCTGTGTATTCTATCTGTATAGTTGCTATTTATGTTGTTGATAAAAGGTATTTCCAATGAATAGGTCATTGGAGTTGCAAAATTCTATCATTCAATCTCCAGTGTTGTTTCTATCACCAATGCCATATTTTCCAACTATAGATCTTTCTTCTTCATTTCCAACTTTCATATTCCAACGAACCATTAATTATCAATGCATCTTGATTGCCCGTTTGATCAATTTCAGACTGCAGAAGTTGGTAAAAATCTTCAATTTCTTCATCTTTGGCATTAGTGGTTGGTGGGTAAATTTGAATAATAGTCGTATTAACTGGTCTTCCTTGTAGGTGTATGGATATTGTTCTATCACAGACAGCATTGTACTTCAGGATAGATCTTGAAATGTTCCTTTTGACAATGAATGCAACATCGTTCTTCTTCAATTTGTCATGCCTGGCGTAGTAGACCATATGATTGTCCAATTCAAAATGGCCAATACTGGTCCATTTCAGCTTACTAATGCCTAGGATATCTATCTTCAAGTGTTTCATTTCATTTTTGACAATGTCCACTTTTCCTAGATTCATAGTTCACACATTCCACCTTCTGATTATTAATAGATGTTTGAAACTGTTTCTTCTCATTTTGAGTCATGCCACATCATCAAATGGAGGTCCTGAAAGCTTTACTCCATCCATGTCATTTAGGTCGACTCTATTTTGAGGAGGCAGCTCTTCCCCAGTTGTATTCTGAGTGCTTTCCAACCTCAGGGGTTCGTCTTCCGGCGCTATATCAGACAAGTTTCTGCTACTATACATAAGATTTTCACTGGTCAATTTTTTTTCAATGAAGTAGACCACCAGGTCCTTTTCCCTAGTATATCTTAGTCTGGAAGCTTCGCTGAAACCTGTCCACCATGGATGACCCTGCTGGTATTTGAAATACTGGTGGCATAGCTTATAGCATCATAGCAGCACACAAGCCACCACAGTACAACAAACTGACAGATGAGTGTGGTTCTTTTGTTAGTAAATGTCAATAAGGCTGGTGATGACTAATAATCTTTGGTGTCTATAGATTTACCTTTTCTTGTCTTTTTATATAAGTGAAGTCATACAATATTTGTCCTTTTGTGACTGACTTATTTCACTCAGCATAATGTCTGCAGGGTTGCTACAGGGTCATTATGAGTTGGAATCTGCTCTACAGCAACAGGTTTGTTTTTGTTTTTTTTTGGAATGTCCATCTATCTTGCAGCATGTATCAAGACTTCTTTTCTCCTACCGGTTAAATAGTATTCCATTGTATGTATGTACCACATTTTGTTTATCTATTAATCTACTGATGGACATGTAGGTTGTTTCCACCTTTTCCCTATTGTGAATAGTGCTGCAATGAACATTGGGGTACAAGTCTCTGCTTGGATAGTGTCTTTTGGATATATACATAAGAGTGGAATTCATGGGTCGTATAGTAGTTCTATTTTTAGTTTTTTGAGGAATCACCACACTATTTTCCACAATGACTGTACCATTTTGCATTCCCACCAGCAATGGATAAGGGTTCCACTTTCCCCACGTCCTTGCCAACCAGGGGCAAGACAGAAGTGGAAAGGGGGGCTAACAGTGATGGAAAAATAGCATTGATAAGAATAGGCTTGCACAGCTGATTATTGTAATTGCTGTCAATAAGTTGTACACCTGTAAAAAGGTGAATTGGCAAAAGTTGTGTGATAGATATACTTACAACAACTACCAAAAAAAAAAAAAAAAAAGGAAAGAATATCTGCTAAGGTTACTTATCTATAACCAAAAACCTTATGGCATTTGGTTCCTTGGTTTGAAGGTTAAGGTTCATGTGTTCATGGAACATCACAGTTTATTGGCCTAATAAAGTGTTTAATTCTCCTCTTCTAACTCCTTGTTCGTTGTGTAGTCTTAAAAAATTGCAAGTGGCCATTCAAGGCACAACAATTGCTCTGTATTCACATGGAGCACCAGAGGAGGAAGAAGAGTCAGGAATAGGAGGAGTGTGTGGCTAATTGCCTTCATGAACAACTATCTTCTTTGCCATGAGACCAGAATTGGATGGTGCCCAGCTACCATTACTGAACATTTTGATCCAAGATTCTCTAGAATTATCCTGATCAAAAGGGGAAAATGCAGAACAAAATTTAAAATTCTCATGGAATCCAGACTTTCTGGAGCTATGGGGGCTAGATGAACCCCTGAAGCTATTGCCCTGAGATAATCTTTAACCCTTAAACCAAAAATATCCCCTGAAGTCTTCTTAAAACCACACAATAGTTTAGCTTAACTTGTAAAAAATGCCTGCCTTGAGCATTATGCTCTTTTAAGAACTATCTATATGGGATCAAAGTGACAACAGAAACTTGAAAGATTAGATAGGGACCTTAAGGGGAAATGAGTTTATGTTGATGGGGGAGGAAAAACTCAGAAAAGGAGGGCTAGATGGTTTTACAACTCAAAGAATGTAATCAATGCCACTGAATTTTACATGTAGAAATTGCTGAATTGGTGTATGTTTTGCTGTGTATATTCTCAACAACAGCAACAACAAAAAAACGTTAATTGTAAAATCTAGGTAACACGTATACAGTTTTCACTGCAACACATTTAAACTTTTCTGTATATTAGAAAATGTTTTTAATGAAATATTGCAAATAGCAAAAAATAAAATAAAATAAATAAGGCTGGTGATGGAGGAAGGTACAACACCAGTTTTAAAAAAAGTTGTTGTTTACTCACCTCTGACTCTTGGCAATCTCATGTGTGTCGGAGTAGAACTGTGCTCCATAGGGTTTTCAATGGCTACGATCTTTCAGAAGTAGATCACCAGGCCTTTCTTCTGAGGCATCTTTGGGTGGACTGGTACCTCCAACACTGGGTTAGCAGCCAAGCTCACTAATTGTTTGCACTACCTAGGAACTCCAAGGATACAAAAGTCACTAAATCAGAGAGCAAGTTGATTCCTGTCATTCTTATCTCTGGCAGGTTGTGTTAGTCAGATACCAGCTTCAATAATGCTGCGTAACAAACTTTCAAAATCTCAGCAACTTAAATAAACAATTATTAATTTCTCTTGATTGTGGACTGGGAGTTAGCAAGAGGAGCTCAGCTTCAAGCTGCAGATGGGTTCAGGTTTCTTCCATCTGTGTCTCATTCAGGGACTACTGATGACCAAGGTTGTGGCAGAAGTTCAAGAAGGGTGAGCAGAAGATACTGCATCTCTTAAGACCTGAGCTCTGAACCAGCACACTGCCAAGTATGCCCACATTTCATTGAACATATCACATGGCCAAGCCCAACATTGATTGGAGGAGGAAGTAAAGTCTATTCACAGTGACCCTTGTGAGGATGGGAAGGAAGCAAGAGTTGTGAGCCGAGAATACAGTTCACCACATGGAGTAACTGAAGCAATGTCAGCATAGGAGGGTCAAAATACATCTTAAGTTCTTGGCAGTTGGGGGTAGCATTTCACACTCTTGAGCTGTGGCCCATACCTGGGGTTGCGTATTAGAAATTCTGATTCAAGCAGCATGTGGTGCAGCCCAGGCTTATACATTTTGAAAAATTTCCTCAGGAAATTCTATTGCACACGTACCACCCCCTATCCAAGCTATAAATGTACTGTTGTTGTTAGCTGCCATTGAGCTGGCACCTGACTCATGGTAACCCCATGCACAATGGAACAAAATTCTGCCTTGTCCTGCAACACCCCCATGATCAGTTGCAGATCGGACCACTGTGATCCATAGCATTTTCATTGGTTTATTTTTGGAAGTAGACTTCCAGGCCTTTCTTCCTAGTCTATCTTAGCCTGGACGCTTTGCTGAAACCTGTTCAGCATCACAGCAACATGTAAGCCTCCACTAGTGGCTGTACTTGAGGTGCACTGGCTGGGAATCAAACCCAGGTCTTCTGTATGGAAGGCAAGAATTCTACCACTGAATCACCACTGCCCTCTATAAATGCATTAGCTAGGTATTTTCCTGGCATGTGGATTTACTATATTTTGTTGATCACAAGAGAATAGGTCACATCAGGCATTTTCTAAGGCAACAATTTGAGAATTATAATGTACGTAACAAATAGACTGTTGTTGTTGTTAGGGGCTGTTGAGTCGGTTCTGACTCATAGCAACCTTATATACTACAGAATGAAACACTGCCTGGTCCTGTGTCATGCTCACAATTGTTGTTATGCTTGAACCCATTGTTGCAGCCACTGTGTCAATCTATCTCATTGAGAGTCTTCCTCTTTTTCGCTGGCCCTGTACTTGCATGATGTCCTTCTCCAAAAGTATGCAAGACTTGTTTCGCCATCCTTGCTTCTAAGGAGCATTCTGGTTGTACTTCTTCCGAGACAGATTAGTTCATTCTTCTGGCAGCCCATGGTATATTCAATGTTCTTCACCAACACCACAATTCAAAGGTGTCGATTCTTCTTTGGTCTTCTTTATTCATTGTCCAGCATTTGCATGCATATGATACACTTGAAAACATCATGGCTTGGGTCAGGTGCACTTTAGTCTTCAAGGTGGCATCTTTGCTTTTCAACACTTTAAAGAGGTCTCGTGCAACACATTTGCCCAATGCAATGCGACTTTTGATTTCCTGACTGCTGCTTCCAAGGGTGTTGCTGTGGATCCAAGGAAAATGAAATCCTTGACAACTTCAATCTTTTCTCCGATTATCACACTGTTGCTTATTGGTCAAGTTGTGAGGATTTTTGTTTTCTTTACTTTGAGGCGTAATCCATAGTGAAGGCTGTGGTCTTTGATCTTCATCAATAAGTGTCTCAAGTCCTCTTCACTTTCAGCAAGCAAGGTTGCGTCATCTGCATAATGCAGGTTGTTAATGAGTCTTCCTCCAATGCTAATGCCCCATTCTTCTTTATATAGTCCAGCTCCTTAGAGTATTTGCTCAGCATACAGATTGAATAGGTATGGTGAAAGGATACAACCCTGATGCACACCTTTCCTGACTTAAACCATGCAGTATCCCCTTGTTCTGTCCAAACAACTGCCTCTTGATCTATCTACAGGTTCCTCATGAGCACAATCAAGTGTTCTGGAATTCCCATTCTTCGCAATGTTATCCATAATTTTTTATGATCCACACAGTTGAATGTCTTTGCATAGTCAATAAAACACAGGTAAACATTTTTCTGGTATTCTCTGCTTTCAGCCAGGATCCATCTGACATCAGCAATGATATCCTTTGTTCCATGTCCTCTTCTGAATCCAGCTTGAATTTCTGGCAGTTTCCCATCGATACACTGCTGCAGCTGCTTTTGAATGATCTTCAGCAAAATTTGACTTGCATGTGATATTAATGATATTGTTCCATAATTTCTGCATTCTGTTGGGTCACCTTTCTTGGGTATAGGCATCATATGGATCTCTTCCAGTTGGTTGGCCAGGTAGCTGTCTTCCAAATTTGTTGTCATAAATGAATGAGCACTTCCAGCGCTGCCTCCATTTGTTGAAACATCTCAATTGATACTCCCTCAATTCCTGGAGATTTGTTTTTTGCCAAGGCCTTCAGTGCAGCTTGGACTTCTTCCTTCAGTACATTGGTTCTTGATCATATGCTACCTCTTGAAATGGTTGAGCGTTGACCAGTTCTTTTTGGCATAATGACTCTGTGTATTCCTTCCATCTTCTTTTGATGTTTCCTGAGACATTTAATATTTTCCCTGTAGAATCCTTCATTATTGCAACCCAAGGCTTGAATTTTTTTCTTCAGTTCTTTCAGCTTGAGAAATGCTGAGCATGTTCTTCCCTTTTGGTTTTCTAGCTCCAGCTCTTTGCACATGTCATTATAATACTTTACTTTGTCTTCTTGAGTTGCCCTTTGAAATCTTCTGTTCAGTTCTTTTACTTCATCACTTCTTCCTTTTGCTTTAGCTACTCGACATTCCAGAGCAAGTTTCAGAGTCTCTTCTGACATCCATTTGGTCTTTTCTTTCTTTCCTGTCTTTTTAATGACCTCTTGCTTTCTTCATGTATGATGTCCTTGATGCCATTCCACAACTTGTCTGGTCTTTGCTCATTAGTATTCAATGCATCAAATCTATTCTTCAGATGGTCTCTAAATTCAGGGGGGCTATACTCAAGGTCATACTTTGGCTTTCGTGGACTTGTTCTAATTTTCTTCAGTTTCAAGTTGAACTTGCATATGACCAATTGATGGTCTGTTCTGCAGTCGGCCCCTGGCCTTGTTCTGACTGATGATATTGATCTTTTCCATCATCTCTTTCCACAGATGTAGTCGATTTGATTCCTGTGTATTCCATCTGGTGAGATCCATGTGTATAATAGCCATTTATGTTGGTGAAAAAAGGTATTTGCAATGAAGAAGTCATTGGTCTTGCCAGATTCTATCACTGGATCTCTAGCATCGTTTCTACCACCAAGATTCATACTTTGTGTTGGCGTTTCTATTTTTAACTGATATTTTTTGAGTATCTGCTATTACCCAGCACCATGCCACTGGGGTCAGGGGATTATGATTCATTTTATACACAGTTCCTGCCCAAATAGAGATAACAAAGAAATTAACACGAGATATTTGAAAGGTGTTAGGTTATAAGGCGGAAACCCTAGTGGCATAGTGGTTAAGAGCTATGACTGCTAACCCAAAGGTCAGCAGTTCAAATCCACCAGGCGCTCCTTGGAAACTCTATTAGGCAGTTCTACTCTGTTCTATAGGGTTGCTATGAGTCGGAATCAACTTGATGGTAATGAGATTCATACTTCATACATTTTACGTTCTGATTATTAATGGATGTTTGCAGTTGGTTTTTTTCCTCATTTTGAGTAATGCCACATCAGCAAATGAAGGTCTTGAAAGCTGGGCTCCATCCATGTCATTAAGGTTGACTATACTTTAAGGAGGCAGCTCTTCTCCAGTTGTCTTTTGAGTGCTTACCAACCTGGGGGCTCATCTTCTGGCACTATATCAGACAATGTTCCGCTGCTATTCATAAGGTTTTCACTGGTTAATTCTTTTCAGAAGTAGACTGTCAGGTCGTTCTTCCTAGTCTGTCTTAGTCTGGAAGCTCAGCTGAAACCTGTTAGCCATGGATGACCCTGCTGGTATCTGAATACCAGTGGCATAGCTTCCTGCATCACAGCAAGCCCCCACAGTATGAAAAACTGACAGACACATGGGGGAAATAGACTGTTAGTTGGGGGAAATTACTGTTGGATTCCTTTGAGTTCTAGGGAAACGATAATGACTTACATTTGAGTACCACTAAGAATTTAAAAGCATGTCTATCTCTCCAAACATCAAACCCCCTTGTGCATAAGCAGGGAAAATATTCTTCCAGGAGAGCAGGCAGATGCCTAGAGAGATACCAAATGGCTTCCTCACTCCACATTGAGGGCTGTCCCTCCCTCCCACACTGGCTGTCTGATGTAAGATTAATGGAAAGATATTCAGATTTAGATATAATAATTTACTAGTTTTTCCTCACAGGTTTGTTAGAGCTATTTTTTCACCTCACACTCTGATAAAGAGAAATGGGTGTCAGTTATTAACAGATCCTGCTGCTGCTCATTGGTTTATCAACTGTATGCAGCCATGGACACAACACCCAGCTGCATGTCACTTGGATTGTGATCTAGTGTGTGGCTTCCAGGGACTGCTCATGTGCCTTTGGGCTTGTTGCCCCACCACTGCTCATCTTCTCTGTGGAAGAAATGTTCTCCTTATTAGAGTGGGACATGGAGGTCAGTAGGCACGCCCACATTTAGTGACAACTTACTCTATGCCAGGCACTGGGGACACAAAGAAACAGGCAGTTTCTGTCCTTGAGAAGCTTTCAGAGTAGTGAAATATTCCAGGATGTAAAGAAATAATTGCAAAAGCACATGTGCTCTGTAGACACTTTTTACTGAAGTCATTTAATTGGCTATTCCAAATGATTATTAAAGATATGTGGTAACCCTATTTTACAGATGAGAAGACTGAGTCTACATGAGTTCTAGGAATTTGACCTAGAGCACACAGCAAGTTGACAGCTGAATCAGCTACCAGTGCCAATCAGTTTGCCTCCAAAGCCTTTGCTCTTCCCATCATGTTCTGGGAATGTCATGCCTCAAAAATCTCTAGCAGTTCCTCTAATCTAACCAACCAAAAACCAAACTCGTTGCCATCAAGTTGATTCCGACTCATAGCGACCCTATAGAACAGAGCAGAACTGCCTCATAGAGTTTCCAAGGAGCACCTGGTGGATTTGAACTGCTGGCCTTTTGGTTAGCAGTCATAGTTCTTAACCACTGTGCCACTAGGGTTTCCGTCTTATAACCTAACACCTTTCAAATATCTCGTGTTAATTTCTTTGTTATCTCTATTTGGGCAGGAACTGTGTATAAAATGAATCATAATCCCCTGACCCCAGTGGCATGGTGCTGGGTAATAGCAGATACTCAAAAAATATCAGTTAAAAATAGAAATGCCAACACAATGACAAAAAGTGTACCCTGCATTTGAAAGCCAAATAAAATCATGTTTGAGACAATTCATTTCTCTGTCTCTGGATGGCCTTTTGGTTATGCACCTTGTTATTTCTCCTCTTGAGTACTTAAAGTCAAAGGATGATGGATCAAACTGGAAAACGAGCATCAGGACCACATTAGAAGAAAGGCAAGCATCCAATCATTTTACTGATTGTGCCCCCTTTCCCTCATCTATTTCAAGACTGCATTGACCTTTTTTTTCTGAATTCCCAGTTTCCATTAAATTTGTGCCAGCCAAGATCACAGTCCTGAATCTCTATCTCCTCTGCCCAGTGGTCACCCTTTGAAGTCCTCAAGAGTAGCACACAGAAGGAAGCCATTAGCAACTGGAGTCCCAACCTATATGGCCTACCATAAATTAGAATGCTAAGGAAATGTTTCAGCCACTGCATAGTCGTCCAGGCTGACTGCTGGCAGGGCCATTTGTTCCATGGATGACAGGCCACTCAGCATTCACTTCAGACACCTCATTTCTGGTGGCAGCAAGATTGCTGTTGGGACTTGTGAAATGATTCCTGCCGTGCACACAGCTGATTCTGGAATCAGAGTTTCAGCAATCTCTTCCAACCTGTTCCCACTGTTGTGGGGAGGGGCTTGGGCTAGGGTTGTTTTGGGAGCCCCGTGTCTTTCTCCCTTGAATAAGGAGCCTCACAAGTCATAACAGGCAGAGGCCCTGTAGAATAGCCATCTCTATGGGTGGGGAGGAGGCGAGTAAAGTGTTGGTGGCAGGGTGTGTCCCTGGGACACTCATTTCAATTTGAACCAGAAAACACCACTTGATTCGGTCACTCAAAAAAAACTTTATTAAATTCCTACTGGGTGCCAGGCACTTTTCTATGCACTGGGGCACAGCAGTGGATACAACAGATACAAATGTCTGCCCTTGTGAAACTTATATTCAAGCAGGGGAGACAGAAAATAAGATAAATAGGACAAACAAGAAATTGTATAGTTTGTAAGAAGGTAAAGAGTGCAAGGGAAAAGGGAAAAAGAGGGGTGGGTTGTGCAGGAAGGGGTTAGGGCAGCTTATAGTATTAAACAAGGTGTCAAGGTGAGGGTGACGTTTGAGCAAAGACATGAAGGAGGACGCCATATTGCATGCAGAGATCTGGGGCCAAAGTATTCTCTGCCGAGGGAAGAGCCAGTGAAAATGTCCTGTGATGCAGTACAGGAGAAACCAGCACAACTTGTACAAGAAAAGGTCATGGAAGCTCCATAGACACATCCATACTCCCTGAGGGACTGCATTGCTGGGTGCAGGGCTGTGGGGACCATGGTCTTGGGGAACATCTAGCTCAATTGGCATAACACAGTTTATAAAGACAATGTTCTACATTCTACTTTGGTGAGTAGCATCTGGGGTCTTAAAAGCCTGTGAGCGGCCATCTAAGATACTCCACTGGTCTCATCCCTTCAGGAGCAAGGGAGAATGAAGAGAACAGGATACAAGGAAAAGATTAGTTAGAAGGACTAATGGACCACAGCTACCAAGGCCTCCACCAGACTGAGTCTAGTACAGCTAGATGGTGCCCAGCTACCACCACTGACTGCTCTGACCAGGATCACAACAGAGGTTCTGGACAGAGCTGGAGAAGGATGTAGAACAAAATTCTAACTCACAAAAAAAAAGACCAGATTTACTGGCCTAAAGGAAACTGGAGAAACCCCAAGAGTATGGACCCCAGACACCCTTTTAGCTCAGTGGTGAAGTCATTTCCGAGGTTCACCGTTCAGCCGGGGAGTGGACAGTCCCATAAAACCAAATGGGACTAATGAGGCACAGCAGTCCAGGGACAAGTGCCAGAAGGCAGAAGGGGACAGGAAAGCTGGTGATAGGGAACCCAAGGTTTAGTAAGGATAGTGTTGATGTGTTGTGAGGTTGTTAACCATTATCATAGGGCAACATGTGTACTAACTGTTAAATGAGAAATTATTTTGTTCTGTAAGCCTTCATCTTAAGTGAGAATAGCAGCACAATTGGAAGAGCGTAGTCGATTTCACTGAATGGTGCATGTAGAAATTTTTGAAATGGTGTATCTTTGGCTATGTATATTTTCACCAAAAAAAAAAAAGAAAATGTCCTGTGATGGGAGTGGGCCTGATGTGATCAGGAAAGGGCAACAAGGCTGGTGTTCTGGGCTGAGTGAGTGAGGAGGGTGAAGCAGACAAGGAGTGTGAAAGTTCCCTGAGGGCTGGCCATGTAGGGTCTTGGGCCCTTGTAAGTAGTCTCGGCTTTTACTCTGAGTGACGTGGGCATCCATTGCAGGATTCGAGAGAGGAGAAATGTGATCTGATCTAAATTTTAAAGGCCTCCCTCTGGCTGCCTTGCTGAGAGAAGGCTGCCTGGTGGGCAGGGCAGAAGTGGGGAACAGTTAGGAAGCTGTTACAGCCATCCAGACAGAAGAGGGAAACTCGGGGGAGTCATTCCACGGAGTTGGTGAGACATGGTCAGGATCTGATATATTTTGAAGGAAAAAAAAAAAAAGGATTTGTTGACAGAGTGCATGTAGGTGTGATAGAAAAAGAGCAGCTTAGGATGAGTCCAAGTTTTTGGCCAAGAAGCATGAAAGACGGAGTGGCCGCTGTTGAGATGGGGAAGATGGGAGGTGTGTTTTGGAGAGTGACGAGGACTTAAGTTTTGGACAGGCTACAATTGAGCTGTTGTTTGACTTCCAAGTGGAGACTTCAAGTAGGCAGGTGGGTGGGCAGGGGATTTAGAGGGAGGCCTGGAATGGAAGTGGAGATGTGGCTGGCATTTGAAGCCTTGGAACTGATGAGATTATTAAGGGAGTGAGTGTGGATAGAAGAGAGTAGGGCACCAACAGCAGAGCCTGGAGCACTTCACACTGGAGGTCAGGGAGAAGAAGGAATTAGTGGAGGGACCTGACAGCGTGGCCAGTAAGGGGCCAGGAAAACCTGAAGAGGGGGATGTCCTGTGAGCCCTGGAAGGTGGAGTATGAAAGAGAAGGGATGACCCTTGTACCCAGAGCTGCTGTTTATCAGGTAAGATGTGTGAGATCCCAGGCTGCTGGAGGTCGTCGGTGACCCTGGTGGGCACAGTTCTGGTACAGTAAGGAGCAGTTAGGAAATCATGGGGAGGGGCATGAATTGGAGCAGGAAGATACTTTATTGCCTTGCTTCATTGGAAGAAGTGGTCCCATGGCTAAAATCAATTGAGAACCACTGACCACATGACTGCAAACTATAGACTTGCTGCCTCATCTTACAATGGAAGACTGTGGCCAGAGAAACTCACAGAGGAAAGTGGCTTTCCTATGTGGGATGAGGTCAGCACAGGGGCTCCAGGCTTGAGTGCTGAGAGTCCCTGGAGTCAACCGGGGGAAAAGAGATCTGACTTTCAGGGGTGACCTGGCTGGGCCCATGGATGGGCTCCCACAAGGTGGTTTTTCCCAGATCCTGTGTACCTGAGCTTCAATTACAATCAATAAGTGAGCTTTTGCAATGAGCAATGATAGCAGTGCTTGTGGGGATATCTTTATAGTTTGCAAACACTTCCACTTATGTTTTATCTTTTGAGATTAATGACTCCCAGGGGAACAATAAGAAGCAGCAGTGAGAAACATAGACTCTGGGGCCTGGGCTCATATCTCAAATCTGCCATGTTCTAGCTGTGAGACCTTTGGCAAGCTACTTAACCCCTCTGTGCCTCAATTTTTGCATCTGTAAAACAGTGGAAATAATATTACCTATCTCATAGGGTTGCTGTGAGTTGAGCTAATATGTGAAACTCTTAGAACAGTGCTATTAAAGTATTAATATTATCGTCTCCATTTTAATAAATGAAGATATTCGGAAACCTACATACTCAGTTATGATTTCAGCCTTGTTTTTCTAATTCCCCTTCAAACTTCTGACCCCTTCTCACAAGGGTTGTCCCTCTGTGTCATTTTCTGCTTGTTTATTCCAGCCAAAGTCTCACTTCTTGCTCTAATGAAAATCTTTTCTAACTGTTTTTTTCTAGGGAAGGTGGCTGCAGAAGGGATTACTTTAGGTGTGTACTTTTGCGTCTACAACTCTTCTTGTTTTGTGTTCTTCATTTCAGGTTTTGAATTTACCCTAAACCTCAAAACAAGTGTGTTGAGTTCATTTATAAGCGTGAAATTCCCATTTATTGAAATGATGAAGTCAACTCCCTAAAGAATTACGTGTGTCAACGCAGAGAAACTATTTTAAATAAAATATGTTTCTATGAATATAAAATATTTGATATTTGTTTATTTGTTGTTATAACACTCTAATCAAAGAGTGACAGAGTCTAGGATATGAAATGCTAAGCAAATAATTGATTTTCTCACTCCCCGTTTGAGTCTGGAGAGAGGAGAGGTGCTGGAAAGAACCTTGAACGAAGAGCCTGGAAGCCTGGCTTCTAATCCCAAACACTTACTGTGTCTTTGGAAAATTAGTTACTTCTTGCATCTCAGTTTCTCCATTTGTAAAATAAAGTTGGACTGGGTGACTTCTCCATTTCCTCCACACTTCAATAATTCTGTTACTCTGTCCTGGTTAGTGTTACCCAAGAAGCAGAAAAAAAGAAACCAGTGCAAACAGTTTTCATGGGAGGTGATCCCAGGAAACACCTTTAGGCGAGTAGGAAAGTGAGACAAGGAAGGGAAGGCAGCCTATAATGGATATACCATCAATCCATTTATCACTGTGGGTCACTGGAGCTTAATCCAGCTAGGGAGCCCTGGAAGACTGTGTGGCACATCCCTCAGAGTTGTCCCTCCCAAGCTGCAAGGGATCTGGGGTCTTTATATATCAACCTTATCAGTCATTGGTTGAGGGTTTTTCCTATAAAGTACCTGTGGACTGCCACATAGGTGGAAAAATCCCTAAGGCCAGAAATGCAGGTGCTAGCAGTTGGAAGTTCGGTAGGCACACTGAAGTTGCGAAGGTGAGGGGATAGGGATGGAGTACCAATGATGTCTGTTACATATTCGTCCTCCAGCTCTGCATGAGATTTGTGCCTTGTAGACATACGCTGATACAGCCCAATCAAAGTCATAGCAGAACCAACCTGTATCATGATAGCTGTCTCATTTGGTCTGGTGCTTTTACCCAAGAGCATCACAGAACACCGATATCGATAATGTATAGCCTTGCTAGTAAAGATATAAAAATGTGTTCAAATTATTTACTTTCATATAAATAGAGCAATCTATGCCAATATCATGATGTCCTGATGTCACGATATCATTCTCACTTGGATTCTGATGTGACTTCTCTACAAAAAAGGACTTAATTAATTCTTAATTAATTCTCTGGAAATGCGTAAGCTCTAGGTACACACAGGATAGTGTCATGCTTGTGACTCATGTGACACACGTGAATGACATCTGTTGTGTGTATCAAGCAGGGATGATTGAGTGGAACCAACGCCAGTGAGAATTCAGGTAGATTCAAGGACTTCTGGGCAATTCAAAGAAATTTCCTGAGAATTTACTTCAAGTCATATATGTCCCTAATAACTGAAAATCCTGCCAGTAATGAGCAAAAAAGACTGAATGAAATTTGTATTCTTTTTGTCTGTTTTCAAGTTTGTTGAGGAAATTCATTTATTCAATCAACAAATACTGCTTGAGAGCCTACCATGCTTCTGGCACTGGGGACACAGCAGCAAACAAAACCTAAATGAGGGTTATGACATATTGCTTTTCTAACCCAAATTCCACAGTGAAGCCTGACCATGGGGCTTTGAAACTAAAAGAAGAGAAAGAAGGAAAGGGAGAATAACCTAGAACCATGTATATGTTGTGCCTGAGAGAAGAAAGAATTATTTGCAGTGCACTTAAGGAGTGGAGATGTGCTAGTTGATCCAGCATATTTCCTCTCCTCACATTGGCTAGACTGTATTCAGATATTGTGAAATGCCATAGGATATATGTGAAGTTCACTTTTTTTAATGTTCTAGGGAAAAAATAAGGTAGGTTATTCCATGAATTAAAAAGTGATCATATGACACGAAAAACAGGAGCAACAAAAGATAAATTGGACTTTATCAAAATTATAAACTTTTGTCCAACAAAGGACTTTATCAACAAAGTGAAGAGACAATCTAGAGAATGGGAGAAAACATTTGGGAACCAAATGTTTTA
This sequence comes from Trichechus manatus latirostris, assembly GCF_000243295.1. NCBI lineage: Eukaryota > Metazoa > Chordata > Mammalia > Sirenia > Trichechidae > Trichechus > Trichechus manatus. The sequence goes on along the minus strand of NW_004443978.1, from coordinate 5,575,909 downwards.
TCCTTGGTGGCATAAACAGTTAAGTGCTTGGCTAGTAGCTGAAGTACTGGTGGTTCAAAACTACCCAGACATGTGAAGGTAACTAACAACAACAACATATCTGATAAGGGTTTACTATCCAGAATATATAAGGAACTTCTACAACTTAACAACAAAAAGACAAACAACTCAATTAAAAAATGGGTAAAAAAACTTGAATAGACATTTTACCAAAGAAGTCATACAAATGACCAATAAAACAAACAAAAAAACCCCACACCAGTTGCCATCAAATTGATTCCAACTCATGGTGAGCCCATGTGTGTTAGAGCAGAACTGTGCCCCATAGGGCTTTCAGTGGCTGTGATCTTTCAGAAGTAGATTGCCTGGCCTATCTTCCAAGGCACTTCTGGGTTGATTTGAACTGTCAGCCTGTTGCTTTGTAGTGGAATGCTTAACCACTAGTGCCACCAAGGTACTCTCAGATGACCAGTAAGTACATAATAAGATGCTCAACATCATCAGTCATTAAAAAACAAAAACAAAAACAAAAAACCATTGCCGTTGAGTTGATTCTGACTCATAGAGACCCTATAGGACAGAGTAGAACTGCCCCATAGGGTTTCCAAGGAGCAACTGGATTCCAACTGCTGACCTTTTGGTTAGCAGCCAAACTCTTTAACCACTTTGCCACCGGGGCTCCCATTAGTCATTAGGGAAGTGCAAATCATAACTACAATGAGATACCACTTCACCCCCACTAGCATGAATGGCCATTATCAGAAAAATGGAAAATAACAAGTGATGGTGAAGATGTGGAGAAATCGGAACCCTCAAGCATTGCTTGTAAAATGGGATTGTAAAATGGAGCAGCCACTATGGAGAACAGCTTGATGGTTCCTCAAAAAGTTAAACATAAAATTACCATGTGATCCAGCCATTCCATTCTTAGGTATAGATCCCAAAGAATTTTAAACAGGGACTCAGATACTTGTACCCAAATGTTGACTGTAGCACTATTCACAATAATCAGAAGGTGGAAATAGCCTAAGTGTCCATCAACAGACTAATGGATCAACAAAACATGGTATATACACACAATGGAATATTATTCAGCCATAAAGAGAAATGAAGTTCTGATACATGCTATTACATAAATGAACCTTGAAAACATTATTCTGAGTGGAAAAAAGTTAGACAGAAAAGGACAAATATTGTACGATCCTACTTGGAGGAAATATCCAGAATAGACAAATACAAAGAGACAAAATGTTATTAGTGATTACCAGGGACTAGGGAAGGGGGAATAAAGAGTTATTTCTCAAGGGTACTGAGTTTCAGTTTGGGATGTTGGAAAGCATTTGGAAATGGATAATGGTGACGGTTTCACAATGATGGATGTGATTAACGTCACAAAATTGTATACTTAAAACGATGTATTATTGTTATATGTGTTTTACCATAATAAAAATTTGTAAAAAAGGAAACAAAAAAGTGATCAGAAAATTTCGTTCAGTAATGCACTGTTAAGAACCTTTAATCCTGGCTATGAGTGTTCTACAATGTCAATCTTAAAATTTTACTTGATCAAGGTGTGTATAAACAAGTAACTAAAGGAATAACCACGTAATGCAAAAGGAATAGCTGAAAAATGGGAAATGCAGGAGATGTGGTTACTTGACATTTTCACAATTTTTCAGACATACTCAGTTTTTATATGGTAAAAATAAATCCCCAAAACTCAATCCACTGAAACTGATTTGCATGTGGAACTTAATGTTGTTAATAGTCCATACATGGTTTATTCAAATATTTGAAGCTGTAGATGCTTTTAGTTTGTTTTAAACAAACGTTACTTTTATATGCAAATGGCTAAAAAACCCAGAAAATTGCAAGAATGCTCTCTTCTAATTCTGAAGATACTGCTTTATTTTAAGGCATCAAGGACGATTTTGATTTTGGAAGAACGAAAGAGGCATGAAAATTTCTGAACTCTCACAAATACAAACCACCATGGGAAGGCCAGCCACAGGGAACAGCTGTGACTTATAAGCCACATTAGGGCAAGGGCTTTTCTTTTTTGAACAACAACAATAATAACAACAACAGAAACTCTCCAAACTGAAACTGGGGAAGGAATAGAAGCATTGTTTTTTTATTAATGTGAGGTTGGAAACATACTGGCTTTCAAGTGAATTGGCCGTGACCACAACAGCACTTGGATCTGACTGGAGCCGATATTGCAGGCAGATGTGAGTTTGGCAATTGCATGCCAGCCTTAAAAAACGTTTCTACTTGTTCCTACCAGCACATTGAGACTGGCCTTGCTGGAGCAGCACAAACAGATTATAAACACCCATTACCTGAAAACATGCCATTTGGCTTAATATGGGGCCTGCGTACTTAGGTTCTGATTTATAAAAATGCAGCATATATCCAGGATACTTGACAAATGTTTAAAAGAAACCCAAAAAACCAAATCTGTTGCAGTCAAGTTGATTCTGACCCACAGCTACCCTATAGGACAGAGTACAACTGCCCCATAGGGTTTCCAAGGAGCAGCTGGTAGATTCTAACTGCTGACTTTTTGGTTAGCAGCCAAGCTTTCAACCACTGCGCCACCAGGGCTCCTGACAAATGGTTAGAAATGTTTATTATGCCTACTGCAGTCAAAGAAGCAGGCTTCTCCTATAGAGTTCATTAACCTCACTTTCACTTACTGAGTCAGGAGTTCCCAGAGGGAGCATGACATCAAAATACACAGCTTCAAAGTAAGGAGTGAGGCAGGGGAAAGAAACATGAAAAAAATCAAGATCTCTTACTAAGACTCAAGGTCTAGCCTGATGCAGGAGATTGGATTGTCGGCAGGGTATTGGAAAGCAGCGCATTCAAGGCTGTAGGACTGGGTCGCCATCTTTGAGCAGGGCAGCACTGTTTCCTACTTGGGACAAAATTCCTAGGGTAAGAACTTTGGTTGCTATGCTACACCTATGCTGCCTTTGTTTCCCTTGGCCATGACTGAACCGCTTCGAACTGCTTAAAAGCCCTACTCAAGTGCTAGGCTGCAAACCAAAAGGTCAGCAGTTCGAATTCACCAGCTGCTCCTTGGAAACCTTATGGGACAGTTCTACTCTGTACTGTAGGGTCGCTATGAGTTAGAATTGACTCGGTGGCAATGGATTTGGTTTGGTTTTGGTTTTAGACTCATTGATAGTGTTGCACAGTTCGCTCTTCCCTCACCTCCTTCCGTATGACTCAGTTCTCCAAGAATAATGTTAGTGGGGCTTTTGGGAAGAGTCCAGAGTGAGAGTTGAAGGCAGAGTTTGCACTTGTGCATGAGGAAAGGAAGAGGCCGCTCCAAAAGGAATAACAAGAGCCCTGATCACGCAGTCAGGATTCTAAGAGATTGTCTCAAACAAAAGTCTTGGACGGTATTTTGAGATATTTTTTGTATTTGTTTTTTAGAGTCTAGAAAAAAGATAATGTTCTGCAGATAATCAACGGCTTTTGGCTTCACTTCAGGCCTGTAAGTGAATGTGACACGAGGTCTAATGACTGTTTTTCACTGTGCTTATCAAGAGGCGTGTGTAAGGAAGTGGAGACAACACAACGGCCTATGAAAACATCCTTTAAAATAGCTAATAGTCTAATCCATACGAATGAATTTTGGTGGGTGCAAATGTAACTAATGCCAAGACAGGGAGTGGGGTGAGTGTAGGGTGCAGAGGGTCATCACTGGGGCATGCACTTTTCTTCTCTTTTTCCCCTCCCCCACAGGTAACCGTATTAACATGTTTGATACGTATCCTTTTATATGTGTCTCCTTGTTAAACCTGAAGCGTATTTTTATTTCACATACATGACAGTGTACTATGATGTCACCATCTTTTTCACTCATCACTGTAGTTTTAAAATCTAACCTTGTTTGTTCTCTATGCATCAAGTTGTTGCTTCCAACTCTTCATGATATTGTTGACTGTTCCTTCATCTCCTAGGTGAAAGCCCCTTAGATTGCTTACAACATCCCACTTTAACAAACAACACTGGAGTGAACATTCTAGTACATATCTCTCTATGGACCTGGGAGGAAATTTTTATGGGGGTATATATCGAGAGTGTCATTGAGTATTTGTATACTTAGAAAATGTGGAGTTTTTATGTCTCAAGTTGAAGTAATTATTACTTTTTATTCTTCCTTCTTATCTTCCCCATGCCAATCTCTCCAACTGGTCTCCGCATTTCTGTAATGGAGCTGCCATTCCTGCAGGCTGGGTACCTTGAAGTCACCTTTGTCTTCTCCTTCTCTTTTCTTCTCAATACCTTCATATCCAACCAACTTCTTAGTCTTACCTCTGCAGGTCTCCCATCCATGTTCCTTTTTTCATTCCCACCGTCACATGTCTGGTTCAGATGTTGATTACCCTGACCTAAATGTGACAGTTTTCTATTTGGTCCCTTACTTCTGGGCTCTCCCTAACATGAGATGATTCTGTGTATGGATCACAGGATACTATTACTCCCTTGCACCCAAACCTTCAGTGGCCTTCTAAAATAAATAAAGCTTCTTCAGGCTGGAACCCAGTCCCTCCACAAAATGACCCTGGTCTCTTGTTCCAGTCCCCAAACCCCACTGCAGTCATGTGACTTCTACCGTCTTCCTTCCAACTTCTCCTCTCTGTGCTCCTCCTCATCTAGCTCTGTTCTGTACTAACACTATTCTCCTCATTTCTCCAAGTCTGGGGCTGTGTACCTTTAAGAGGGAATGGAGGATCTGAAAGAAAGGGTGATGATCTTATTTTGATCATCATTATTATATAACCAACATTATTTTTGATTCTGTACTTAACTGATTTAATTAAAGAATTACTATTCAACTTCTTTAGCTATTGTTTTAGTTTGTCTAAGTAAGAGAAATACTTGCATGGAGTGAAAATTGTGGCTTGGTTTCCCCTGGTGTTGTTTTCTTGTGTACAACTTTGCTCTGTCTTTCTGCCAGCCCTTTCCTGTTGTTTTCTTGGCTGGGCTGCCTCTCAAATTCACCCTCAGAACCAAATGTGAAGCCTGAAGATCAGTCCCATCCCCTCCCCATGCTCAGCTTTGGACCAGGATTTCAGCCTCTTGCTTGTCCAGATGGGAGAATGGAACGAAAATTAGGACCTCTCATAAATGCAGACTCTCTTGTTAAATCATAAAACCAGTGACATTCTTGCTAGACAAACCGGGAGATACTTGCCATTTGGTTTGTTGAGTAAATATAATGGTTTGTGTTTTCAGCACATACTTCCACCATTGGCAGATGGTGCCTCCATAACATGGCATGCTGGTGTTGGAAATTATTTGATTCCCTAGTTTCATATGGTGACATATTCCTTTTGTGCTGCTCAAATATGAATGTGTCAAATTTTTATGTGGGAGGAGGCATATGTGTTACATCTGGAATTTCAAAAATACCAAGGAACCAGATGTAAATTCATATAATCATATATGTATATATACATACACTACACATTCCTTTAAAATAGGAACGGGTACACTTATATCCTTTGGTTTTACTGAAGAATCTTATGAGTGAATAAAACTGTAAGAACACACATTGAAAAGCAGCCAAATAAGCTATAAATATAACCAACATTATTTCAACAACATTGCAAAATGAAGAAGGAGGGAAATGAAATGGCATTTATTGATTATTTAGTGTCCATGCCAGGTAGTGTGTGAGGCATTTCACATGTATCATCTCATCTGATGTTGTGAGGAAGCATTTTCCTTAAGCTGGGGAATCTGAAGTTCAGAGAATAAAGTGCACAACCAGGATTTGAGCTAAAGTTTTCCTGATTCTAAATGCAGTGAGTTCCCACCCCCAGCCCCCATTCCACTAGAGCCACGTTTCTGGCCATGCAATGAATGCTTTCAGAACACTCTAACCAATTATTTATAAAGTTTTATGGTGATATAGGGCAGTGTTCAGAGGCTGCTTTGAATGTTTTCCAGGCAAAATTATGCTTATAGCTTAGAAAGTGGGAACAACTAACTGTGTGGTGTGATAGGAAGGGGATTCTTCTTCTTTCTTCCCATTTCTGCCTCAACACATCTTCTCCCCACTCAGGGGATTTTGGAGGCGACACTTCAGACCCCTCTGCTAGTTCCTTCTCTTACTAGATTCTCTTGTTTCAGAAAAATCATTCTGAGTTCCCTGACGGGGATGGACCAGAGGGAATCAAGTCCCAAGTTAGCATACGGAAGGTGTAACACACGTAGGATATAAGGAAAGACAGGGTTATATTCACAACTTCTTTAGGAAGTAAAATCAATAGGGCTTGTGCCGGTTGGGTAGATTGGATAGGTGAGGAGAGGTGGGTTCTTACTTTGGCCATGGGGTGGGTAGAGACAAGTTTGGGTGGGAAATACCATCAATTCAGTTTGAGTCTATTGAGTCTGAGGTGCCTGAAGGCCATCTGGATGGAGCTGCCAGTAAGCAGTAGATGGAGAAGTCAGGAGGGAGGGCTGGACTGGAGATGTGTTAAGTCTCCCAGAACAAGCATAATGTCTGGTCCTAAGAGGTACTCAACAAACATTTGTCACATGAAAGAGAAAAGAGAGGTGCAGGTGTAAAATTGTTTGTAGGTTGGGTTGGGACAAGGAGTTGGGGGGTTCACATCTGAAGGTTTATTTTCTCTGTGAGGTAGTCGGGTTGTTAACTGCTGAAAGAGAGGAGCGTAGAGAAAAGAACATTTGAAATAGCTGACTATTTAAAGGAAGCAAGTCAGCAAGGGGAAGGTAAAGGATCCCCGGGCAGCCCTGAGGGCCGGATTGAGGCTGGACACTGTGGATTAATAGTGGTTCTAGGCTGCTTGGCTGTGGTACTTTGTTAGCAGGGCCCAGCAGCCTGGGATTGGGTCCAGAGATGGTGGAATTTGGATTGATTAGCTGTTGGGGTTTCTTTTGGTGTTTCCAATGGAAGTGAGGCAAGGAGGTTAATGTGACTGAGAGGGGTGGGATTGAAGGGAGAGACTCTGTGGTCTATGCAAGATTGGGGAAGAAGGGTCCGTTGGGATTGAGGAAGTTGAGATCTCAATGAAGTGGAAGAAAAGTGAAGTGGGTGTAACCAAGTGAGAGAGTGAGGAGGAAGGAGGTCCTGGTGAGAGTGTAAGTGTGAGTTTGAATTTTAGGACCTCTAAGGATTACAAGTGAGGATGACGAGCCTTCGTCTCACATATTTTGGACATGTTATCAGGAAGGATCAGTCCCTGGAGAAGGACATCATGCTTGGTAAAGCAGAGGGTCAGCGAAAAAAAGGAAGACCCTCAAAGAGATGGATTGACACAGTGGCTGCAACAATGGGCTCAAGCATAACAATGATCATGAGGATGGCACAGAACTGAGAAGTGTTTTGTTCTGTAGTACATAGGGTCACTCTGATTTGGAACTGACTGGGTAGCACCTAACAACAACAAGGATTACAAATCACCACCCATCCGTCAATTCATCATACTGGGATGGTTTGCATGCTGCTCTGATGCCAGAAGCTATGCCACTGGTATTTTAAATACCAGCAGGGTCACCCATGGTGGACAGTTTTCATTGGAGTTTCCAGACTAAGACAGACTAAGAAGAAAGGCTTGGCAATCTGCTTCCAAAAATTAGTCAATGAAAAGCTTATAAATCACAATACAGCATTATCTGGATTGCTTGCTTTGGATATGCCATTACCCATTGCTGTTGATTCCAACTCATAGTGACCCTATAGGACAGAATAGAACTGCACCATAGGGTTGTCCGAGGAATGGCTGGTGGATTCAAACTGCCAATCTTTTGGTTAACAGCCAAGCTCTTAACCACTACACCACCAGGGCTCTGGATATATCATTAGGGGGGATCAATTACTAGAGGAGGACACCATGTTTGGAGAAGTAAAAGGCCAGTGAGGGTGAGGGAGATCCTTAGTGAGATGGATTGGAGTAGCTGCAACGATGGACTTGAACTTGCCGATGATAGCAAAGATGACGCAAGACTGGGTAATGTTTTGTTCTGCTGTACATAAAGTGATCATGAGTTGGAGGTGACTTGCAGGCAACTAACAACAGCAGGAGTTCCTGTGTGGCACAAATAGTTGTAACGTTTTACTACTAGCTGAAAGGTTGGTGGTTTGAACCGACCCAGAAGCACCTCAGAAGACAGGCCTGACAATCTGCTTCTTAAAGGTCACAAACTTGAAAACCCTATGGAGCACAGTTCTACTCTGCACATATGGGGTCACCATGAATTGGAAATGACTTGATGGCAACTAACAACAACAACAACAAAGGATGACAAGATCTAGCGTGTAGCCAATAAAAGAGTTGCCCAAGTGGAATGGAAAGGAAGTCACTGGAGGTGGGAAGGTCCAGAACCTGAGCATAAAAGGTAGGCATAGTCTCCATAGAAACTCATTGTCACCCTGGGGAGGCCAGGTGATGGGTAGAGTGGAGGACAGAGGAATCGGTACTTAGTTCTTTGTGACAAGCATGAGTGAGTGGCAAGTAGTAATATTGTAGGGTGGCGGAGTGATGGGGAGCTATACCTTATTTTGGGGTTCCCCAGAAGCAGAACCAGAAACAAGGATTTAAACAACAACAAGTGCAAGTGGTTTGTTTGGGAGGTGATACCAGGAGACACTGGGAGGGCACAGGGAAGGAGGGAAAGCAGAGAAGGGAGGAAAGCCAATGAAGGGTACTCCAGTGAGTGGGCTGCTCTGTGGGCATCTGGGGCTCAGTTCTGCTGGAGACCTTCTGAGAGACTGTGAGGAACATGCCTCAGAGCTGGCTCTCAGAGGAGAGAGGAGCTACGATCTCCCACCCTTCATTGGTTGCAGGTTGCTATGGGGGGTTTAGACTCGGGAACCTGTCCTATGTATAGCTGAGAGGGCTCCATCTGAAGGGGGAATATGTCCTTAGGAAAGAAGTGAGAGCTTCCTGCAGGCAACTCCACAGTAGGCTGAGGGCAGATGAGTAAGGCACTGCTAGGGCCTTTAACTGAGTGGAGTGAGCCTGGAAGGAGCAAATTTTGCTCAGGGAGGGAAGAGTGGAGGCCTGAAAGTGACTCTATGGCTAAAAAGGTGGCCTTCATCACCTCCCGACTCTGAGACAGATGAGTTGTGGACACAGTAGCAGATCCTGGAGAGGGCCACAGGAGAGGTGGTTCTTCCATGGAAGAGCAAGATTCCTGTCAGGGCAGGAGGGGTATTTGGTGAGGGGCTGTGAATGAACAGGAGGATACTCATCTTAGAGAAGAGGTTACAAAGGGCTCGGGGGAAGTTGGTGGAAGAGAGGAGTGGTGTACTAGGACAGGGAGAAGAAGCGCAGAACAACAGGGAGAACACAGATGATGGAGAGGTTCCCATCCTGGGCAGTGACCAAGTGCTACAGGGACGTGATTCTGGGTGTGTTCTGCTGACTGTGTGGTCTCTCAGAAAACTTGTCTCTGGAGTCTTTGGGAAGATGGGGGCTCTTGAAAGGAGCCACTTTCAGGTCATTTGTTGGTGACTCCAAGGATGGCTGGGTCAGGACTCTCACTGTGGAAATTGCAGTGCCCCTGTGCCTGTGGGCGGAGAGAGTGCTGGTCACCCTGCCAGGTCCTGGCTGTGGTCTAGAGTTTTTTGAGTCCCTGGAATGAGGCTCTGGTTTAAGGACACCAGCCAACAAGCCACAAGGGAATGGCCAAAGCCAGTCCTCTGTTCTGAGGCTGGTTCTCCAGGTTCCTGCCAGGGAGTGTAGTCTCAAACTTTACTGCTTGACTTTTCCTCAAAGCTGGGCTGAGCAAGATGAGGAAGCCATCTTCACATTTGTTGTTTTCACAGTTTTTTTGAATTGACACAGTTGTTTCTTCAAATGGGACATTTTATCAACGTTAATATAAAAACAGATTTAGGCAAAACTGCTGGGAGTAAAGGTTCTGAATGTCAAACACACAACCAACTCCCAAAGGTGGCCAAAAGGAGCCCAATTTAAAAACCACCACTCATGATAGACTAAATCTAGCCTTACAATCACATATTTAGGCTCCCCTGCTTTGGTCAGTAAGAAACTGTGTGCACTGGGTTGTATTTTGATGTGGGCTTGCTTTACTCATGGACACAACCATACGGAGTCTGTGTTGTGTCTGGGCTTATCATGAGTTGGTGAAGACACTGTACACTGTTTTACACAGAGACCCTTTTATGAGGCACTACAAGACAAACTCCTTTTAGTATTCCCTGGCATTAAAAAATGTTTTTCTTCTGAGCTGCTAGATTTTTTTTTTTTAAATGTGTGGCTTCCAGGAATCTTTTAACAGCATTTGTCCTTCTATAAAGTTTAGCTCCAAGTTTGTGGTCCACCCACTGTTAGCATTTGTGCAGACATTTTGAAGAAATTTTGGGGATATTAAACTATCCTACCCTCATGTCTTAGTTATCTAGTGCTGCTATAACAGAAATGCCAGAAATGAGTAGCTTTAACAAAAGAAATTTGTTTTGTCACAGTTTAGGAGGGTAAAATTCTGATTTCAGAGTGCCAGCTCCAGGGGAAGGCTTTCTCTCTCTCTTGGCTCTGGAAGAAGGTCCTTGTCTCTTTGTTCTTTCCTGGGCAATCTTCATGTGGCTTGGCATCTCTCTTTCCCTATCTCTGCTTCCTTGTTTAATTTCTTTTATATTTCAAAAAATATTGACTCAAGATACACCCTACATTAATCCTGCCACATTAACGTAACAAAGACAATCCATTTCCAAATAGGATTATAAGCACAGGCATAGAGGTTAGGATTTACAAAACATATTTTTGGGACGTATAATTCAGTCCATAACATTCCACCCTCCAAAATTCATGTCCTTGTCACATGCAAAACCCATTCACCTCATCACATAATCCCAAAAGTTTAAATCAACTCCAAGTCCAAAATCTCATCATCTGAAGCATCTAAATCAAATATAGGTGAGACTTTAGGCATATTCTATCCTGGGGCAAAATTCCACTTCATCTGTGAACCTGTGAAACATAGAATACAAGTTATCTGTTTCCAAAGTACAGTAGTGAAACAGGCACAAGGTAGATATTTCATTACAAATGGGAAAAATTGGAGGGAAGGAAGGGATAATGGGCAACAATAAAGTCCAAAACCCAGCAGAACAATTTATATTAACTCTCAAGCCTTGAAAATAATCCTCGCTTCTCTGAAACGATCTGGGCAATGGTCTGATTGTTCAGATTCTGGGTGCTGGCCACGCCCTCTGGATTCTGGATGTTGACCCCTTGGCCCTGGGCTTCAGCATTGCCTTCCAGGCCCACAGGGATGGAAACTCTTCTCCCTCAGCTTTGGGAGACCCCATTCTCCTAGTCCATCTGTGTGGTGGCCCCACAACTTTGGCCCTGGGCAGGCCTCCTTCTTCTGCCCCTTGGGCATGGCAGCCCCACCCCCTCAGTTCTGTGCGGCAGCCCCATCCCCTTCGCACACCTTGACGGCAGCCCCACACTCTCAAACTGAGTTGGCCAAGATCTGAGTCTGAAACCTAGGAGGCTGTGGCCCCAACCTTTAAGATCTAGGAGATTGTGGCCCCACCCTTTGAAACTGAGAAAGCCTTGTTTTCTGTCCTCCTTCCAACAGTTCTGCTGATCCCCGAGCTGCTCCAATTATGGGAATTTTCTTTTCTTGGAGGAGAACAGCTGTAGCTCTTTTGGCCTGTTTCCTGCTTATAGAATTCCAAGAGGTAGACAGAGTTCTTTCCTTTTGTTCTTTCTCTGTCGCCTTTAGTCTAAGCTAATGGGTTGTCTAGTGAGGTAGTTGGCTAGATCCATCAATCACAGGCTTAATCTCTTTAACAAAAGATTGTGTAGCCACATCCTTGGTGAACATTCTAAGACTTGTGTACTTAGCTGGTACAACAGAAATTTCCAAATCTTTGAAGTCTGTTTTCATTTTGCACAGTTCATTTTTAAGTTCATTTCTTTCTCCTCACATTTTACTATAAATGGCAAGGAGAAACCTCATGGCCCTTTTAAGATCTTGCTTAGAAATCTCACCAGGCAGATATCCAAGTTCATCACTTACAAGTTCTACCTTCCATCAAACATTTGAACATAATTCAGACAAGTTCTTTGCCATTGCTTAAAAAGCATTGCTCTTCCTCCATTGATCATTATTGTTTTCTTTTAAAGTCTCACCAGAAGTACATTCAAGGTCTGCAATTCTAGTAACCTTCTGTTGATAGTGCTGTATGTATTCTTTAAGGCAATAGATACTTTATCTATAGTTCTCCTCATTCCTCCAAAGCCCTCACCAGAATTGTCTTTGAAATCCTTAGTTCTACCAAGGGTCTCTTCAAGGCAATCTAGGCTTTTACTATAATTGTTGTTGTTGTTAGGTGCCGTCAAGTCAGTTCTGACTCATAGTGACCCTATTTACAACAGAATGAAACACTGCCTGGTCCTGCACCATCCTCACAATCCTTTCTATGTTTTTTTAGCCCATTGTTGCAGCCACTGTGTCAATCCATCTCATCAAAGGTCTTCTTTTTTTGCTGACCCTCATCTTTACCAAACATGACGTCCTTCTCCAAGGACTGGTCCTTCCTGATAACATGACCAAAGTATGTGAGCTGAAGTCTCGCTGTTTTTGTTTCCAAGGAGCATTCTGGCTGTATTTCTTCCAAGGCAGATTTTCATTCTTCTGGCAGAGCTGTATATTCAATATTCTTTTCCAACATCATATTTTAAATGCATCAATTCTTCTTCAGTTTTCCTTATTTGTTGTCCAGCTTTTGCATGCATACAAGATGACTGAAAATATCATAGCTTGAGTCAGGCGCGCCTTAGTTTTCAAAGTGACATCTTTGCTTTTCAATACTTTAAAGAGGTCTTTTGCAGCATATTTGCCCAATGTAATACGTCGTTTGATTTCTTGACTGCTACTTTCGTGGGTGTTGATTGTGGATCCAAGTAAAATGAAATCTTTGACAATTTCAATATTTTCTCTGTTTAACATGATGTTGCTTATTGGTCCAGTTGTGAGGATTTTTGTTTTCTTTATGTTGAGGTATAATCCATACTGGAGGCTGTAGTCTTTGATCTTCATCAGTAAGTGCTTCAAGTCCTCTTCACTTTTAGCAAGCAAGGATGTGTCAGGTACATATCTCAGGTTTTTAATGAATCTTCTTCCAATCCTGATGCCATATCCTTCAGATAGTCCAGCTTCTCATAGCATTTGTTCGGCATACAGATTGAATAAGCATGGTGAAAGGATACAATCCTGACATGTTCCTTTCCTGATTTTAAAACATGTAGTATCCTCTTGTTCTTTTGGAACGACTATCTCTTGGTCTATGTACAGGTTTCACATGAGCACAATTAAGTATTCTAGAATTCCCATACTTCGAATGTTATCCATAATTTCTTATGATTTACACAGTCCAATGCCTTTGCATAGTCAGTAAAACACAGGTAAACGATCTTTCTGGTATTCTTTGCTTTTAGCCAAGATCCATGTGATATCAGCAATGATACCCCTGTTTCCATGTCCTCTTTTGAATCCGTCTTGAATTCCTGGCAATTCCCTGTGGATGTACTGGTGCAACCGTTTTTGAATTATCTTCAGAAAAATTTTACTTGAGTGTGATATTAATGATATTGTTTTATACTTTTTATATTCTATTGGATCACCTGTCTTTGTAATGAGCCCAAATATGCATCTCTTCCAGTCGATTAACCAGGTAGCTGTCTTCCAAATTTCTTGGTATAGGTGAGTGAGCACCTCCTACGCTGCATCCGTTTGTTGAAACATCTCAATTGGTATCCCATCAATTCCCGGAGCCTTGTTTTTTGCCAATGCCTTTAGTGCAGCTTGGACTTCTTCCTTCAGTACCATCGCTTCTTGATCATATGCTACCTCCTGAAGTGTCTGAACATCAGCCAATTCTTTTTGGTACAGTGATCCTGTGTATTCCTTCCATCTTCTTTTGATGCTTAGTGTGTTGTTCAATATTTTGCCCATAGAATTTTTCAAAATGGCAACCTGAGGCTTGAATTTTTCTTTAGCTCTTTCTGCTTGAGAAATGCTGAGCATGTTCTTCTCTTTTGATTTTCTGACTCCAGGTCTTTGCACATTTCATTATAGTACTTTGTCTTTTGGAGCTGCCCATTTGAAATCTTCTGTTCAGATCTTTTCATCATTTCTTCCATTTGCTTTAGCTACTCTATGTTTAGAAACAAGTTTCAGAGTCTTTGCTGATATTTAGTTTGGTCTTTTCTTTCTTTCCTGTCTTTTTAATGACCTTTTGCTTTCTTCATGTATGATGTCCTTGATTTTATCCCACAACTCATCTGGACTTTATTCATTAGTGTTCAATGCATCAAATCTATTCTTGAGATGGTCTCAACATTCAGGTGGTATACACTCAAGGTCATATTTTGGCTCTTGTGGATTTGTTTTAATTTTCTTCAGCTTCAACTTGAACTTTCCTATGAGCAATTGATGGGCTTTTCCACAATTGGCCCCTGGGCTTGTTCTGACTGATGATACTGAGCTTTTCCATCATCTGTTTCCACAGATGTAGTTGGTTTGATTCCTGTGTTTTCCATCTGGTGAGGTCACCATTTATTTTGTTGAAAAAAGGTGTTTGCAATCAATAAGTTGTTGGACTTGCAAAATTCTATCATGTGATCTCCAGCATCATTTCTATTACCAAGGCCTTATTTTCCAAATGTGAATCCTTCTTTGTTTCCAACTTTCACATTCCAATCATCAGTAATTATGAACACATCTTGATTGCATGTTTGGTCGATTTCAGACTGCAGAAGTTGGTAAAAATCTTCAATTTTCTTATCTTTGGCACTAGTCGTTGATGGGTAAATTTGAATAATAGTCATATTAACTGATCTTCCTTTAGGGGTGTAGGTCTTTTCCTATCACTGACAGCACTGTACTTCAAGATAGATCTTGAAATGTTCTTCTTGATGATGAATGTGACACCATTCCCTTCAATTTGTCATTCCCAGTGTTATGGATTGAATTGTGTCCCCCCAAAATGTGTGTCAACTTGGCTGGCCACGATTCCCAGTAATGTGTGATTGTCCAGCATTTTGTCATCTGATGTGATTTTCCTATGTGTTGTAAATCCTTCCTTTATCATGTTAATGAGGCAGGATTAGATAACTTATTGTAATGAGACAGGACTCAATCTATAAGATTAGATTGTATCTTGAGTCAATCTCTTTTGAGATATAAAAGAGAGAAGTGAGCAGAGAGATAGGGAGACCTCATACCATCAAGAAAGTAGTACCAGGAGAAGAGTGCATCCTTTGGACCTGGGATCTCTGTGCTGAGAAGTCCTAGACAGAGGAAAATTGATGACAAGGATCTTCTTCCAGAGCCAACAGAGGCAGAAAGACTTTCCCTGGAGCTGGTGCCCTGAATTTGGACTTCTAGCCTTCTAGACTGTGAGAAAATAAGCTTGTCTTTGTTAAAGCCATCCACTTGTGGTATTTCTGTTATTGCAGCACTAGATAACTAAGACACCTTTTTTCTCCTCCAGTTGTGCTGACTTCCCCTGTAGTGTGTGCTGTCCTTCCCTTCACCTAAGATAATTCTTATCCACTATCTAGTTAGTAAATAACCCTCACCCTCCCTCCCCACCCTCGTAACCATCAAAGAATGTTTTCTTCTGTGTTTAAACCTTTGCTGGAGTCCTTATAATAGTGGTCTTATACAATATTTGTCCTTCTGTGACTAACTGAATTCACTCAGCATAATGACCTCCAGCTTCCTTCATGTTATAAGATGTTTCACAGCTTCATCGTTGTTCTTTATTGTTGTGTAGTATTCCATTGTGTGGATATACCATAATTTGTTTATCTGTTCGTCCACTGATAGGCACCTACGTTGTTTCCATCTTTTTGCTATTGTGAACAGTGCTGCAATGAACTTGTGTGTGCACATACCTATTAGTGTGACGGCTCTTATTTCTCTAGGATATATTCCAAGGAGTGGGATAGCTGGATCGTATGGTACTTCTATTTCTAGCTTTTAAAGGAAGTGCTAAATCGATTTCCAAAGTGGTTGTACCATTTTACATTCCCACCAACAGTGTATAAGTGTTCCAGTCTCTCCACAACCTCTCCAGCATTTATTATTTTGTGTTTTTTGGATTAATGCTAGCCTTGTTGGGGTGAGATAATATCTCCTCGTAGTTTTGATCTGCAATTCTTTAATGGCTAATGATCGTGAGCATTTCTTCATGTGTCTGTTAGCCGCCTGAATATCTTCTTTGATGAAGTGCCTGTTCATATCCTTTGCCCATTTTTTAATTGGGTTATTTGCCTTTTTGTTGTGGAGGTTTTGCAGTATCTTGTAGATTTTAGAGATTAGAGGCTGGTTGGATTTGCTGTAGCGAAAAATTTTTTCCAGTCCATAGGTTGTCTTTTTACTCTTTTGGTGAAGTCTTTTGATGAGCATAAGTGTTTGATTTTTAGGAGCTCCCATTTATCTAGTCTCTCTTCTGGTGCTTGTGCATTGTTACTTATTGTTCATATTGTGTTTATGCCACGTATTAGGGCTCCTAGTGTTGTCCCTATTTTTTCTTCCATGGCCTTTATTATTTTCGATTTTATATTTAAGTCTTTGATCCATTTTGAGTGGGTTTTTGTTCACGGTGTGAGGTATGGGTCTTGTTTCAGTTTTTTGCAGATGGATATCCAGTTATGCCAGCACTATTTGTTAAAGAGACTGTCTTTTCCCCAATTAACGGACTTGGGCCTTTGTCATATATCAGCTGCTCATAGGTGGATGAATTTATGTCTGGATTCAAGACACCTTTCATAGAAGACCATATGATTGTCTGATTCAAAATGGCCAATACCTGTCCATTTCAGCTCACTAATATCTAAGATATCAATCTCTATGCATCCCATCTAATTTTTGACAACTTCCATTTTTTCTAGATTCATACTTTGTACATTACGTGTTTCTATTATTAATGGATGTTTGCAGCTGTTTCTTCTCATTTTAAGGCATGCTACATCAGCAAATGAAGGTCCTGAAAGCTGAATTTCATTCATATCATTAAGGTTGACTCTACTCTGGGGAGGCAGTTCTTCCCCAGTCATGTTTTGAGTGCTTTCCAACCTGAGGGACGTATCTTCTGTCACTATATCAGACAATGTTCCACTATTATTCATAAGGTTTTCACTGGCCAATTTTTTCAGAAGTAGACTGTCAGGTCCTTCTTCCTAGTCTGTCTTAGTCTGGAAGCTCCACTGAAACCTTTCCAACAAGTGTGACCCTGTTGGTATTTGAAATACTGGTGGCATAGCTTCCAGCATCACAGCAACACACAAGCCAAGACAGTATGACAAACTGACAGACATATGGTGGAGGCTTTTACTGTTAGGCACCTTAAAACTCTTCCAGCCTCTATGCATTACACAATTCAAAAAAATGCTTCTACATTTTATGTATCTGTTAGAGCAGCTCCTCACTCCAGATAATCAGATTCTGTCTTAGTTATCTTGTGCTGCTATAACAGAAATACCACAAGTGAGTAACTTTCACAAACAGAAATTAATTTTCTTACAGTTTAGGAGCGTAGAAGTCGGAATTCAGGGTGCCGGCTCTAGGGGAAGTCTTTCTCTCTTTGTTGGCTCTGGTAAAGGTCCTTGACTCTTTGAGCTTCTGCTCTTGGGTGATCTTCATGTGGCTTGATATCCGTCTTTCCCTATCTCTGCTTCCTTGTTTAATCTTTTTTATATTTCAAAAGATATTGACTCAAGTTACACCTTACACTATGTTGCCTCATTAACATAACAAAGACAAACCATTCCCAAATGAGATTATAAACACAGGCATAGAGGTTAGGATTCACAACATATATTTTTGGGGGATATAATTCAATCCAGACACTGTGCACTGTTTTACACAGAGACCCTTTTATGAGGCACTACAAGACAAACTCCTTTTAGTATTCCCTGGCATGAAAAAATGTTTTTCTTCTGAGCTGCTAGATTTTTTAAAAAAAAATTTGTGGCCTCCTGGAATCTTTTAACAGCATTTGTCCTTCTATAAAGTTTAGCTCCAAGTTTGTGGTCCACCCACTGTTAGCGTTTGTGCAGACATTTTGGAAAAATTTTTGGGACATTGAACTATCCTACCCTTATTTTCCCTTTTCTCTGCTTTATTTATTTAATAATTTTATTGAGTTAGTTATGTAATTTTCACCATGTCATGTTGAGAATAAATAAAAGATTGTCTTTGGAATTGTAAGGTTGTCTAAGTTTGGGCCCCCAAAAGGCACACTCTGAGACAAGGCTTGGGTACATATAATTTATTTGGGAGGTGATCTCAGAGAGCATCAGGCCGGAAGTGGGGAAGTGAGGCAGGGGCAAGGAGGAAGCCAAGAGAAGGTGAGATAGTGAATAGGTCACCACTGGGGGCAGCTTGAGCTCAGTACTGCTGAGGACCTCTGGGAGAGTGGGTGGAACATTCCTCAAGATTATCCCACCCGGAGCGAGCTGAGGTGCTTATCGACCCACTCCCATCACTCATTAGTGGGGGCAGTTTCTGGAGGCATTAATTTCCCAGCACTCTGGCCTGCCCTGCATGTACGCCAAGCATGCTGCTGTGGCAAGAGAGAGCCTTTGGGGCAAAGTTACCTGTGCTTGCAATAGGAAGGCGTCAGCTTGTGTGGGAAGGTGAGCACCAAGGGGCTATCTGTGCGGCACTGGCAACTTGACTCCCAAGGCCTCTGGGAGAGTGGAGTTTAAATATGCATAGATAAATATATACATGCAAGTATTTTCACAGCGATTTTGATTGCTATTTCTCTGAACACCCCAACACAGTGTTTGTAATGCCAATTAGAAGAACTTGAGTGGTTTAAGCAAGCACTGTTATCTTCCCTCTTTTGACGTAACATTTACCTGTAAATTTCGTGTCACAGTCTCCACTGATCATACAAAAACCCCAAATCCTGGTGGTTCTCATATAGTGCAAGATTAACAGGGAGTCCAGCATCTTCCTCATTGATCTGGAGGGTACTGTGACATTTGTGTGTATTGGTCCTAGCTGTCCTCTGTGTCCTCTAGGGGAGCAGGAGTTTCAGACATGCCCCTGAGGTCAGACTGGGACAGGGCAGGGCATTGTAATGCTGCTGCTGCTGGTGAGGCCCACTCCCCATCTCATCCCCCACCCCAGGGTGGGTGAACTTGTTGTGGTCTGGGGCTGCCGATCCCACCCAGGCCCCTCCAGGCCAGGCACATTGCATCATCTCTTGACTTCTTCAAGGCTCTACTGAGACCAGGTCACAGCCCTTGTTGACACTCTTCTAAAGGTCAGGGGTAACCCAGTGGAGTTACAGTGAGACAAGCGTCTTACTCGTGTGTCTAGAAGTGCTGACTTGCAGCTTCCTGAGGGCACCCTTGCCCACCTTCTGTGAATGATGCTGCTGGAGCCTTTCCCCAGACAGCTTCACCTTCCTGCAAGTCTGGGCTCTTGGCAGTCACTTTTCCCGACTCCCGGAATTGTCCATATCCATCCTCCACCCACTGAGACAAGGAAAGGAAGGACAGGGAAAGAAAGCCGCTCCAGAGGGCCTTTGGGTAGTTAAAGCATAGCAGGCTGTTTTTTTTTTTGTTAGTTGCTGTTGAGTCTGCTCCAGCTCATGGTGACCCATGCAATCTTGTAAGTAAAATTCCGCACAGCGAATGGGGTTGACAAAGCACTCTGGACTTGGGAGGGCAAATGTGCAAAGGTAATTTCCTGAGATATTAATTTGTGTTTTTATTTTTCCTGCTCCACAAAGGCAGGCAGGCTTTTTTGTACCCCCTGGGCACAAAGCGTGTATTTCTAGCACACCTGACTTTGTGGATGGAGATTCATACCCACCACCCATGCTTCATCCCGAGAGGTAGGTACGTTAAATCAAACACAATTTCTGCTAATTAAACACCATCATCAAATCTTGAAACAGCTCACTGGATTTATGAATATTATTTTAATTTATTCTGTGCTATTTTAACTACTATAAAGATAATGGTGTTCTGTATTCATTTATGAAAATATTTGTCTTGGCATATTTTTAAAGTTTTAATTTCTCTTAGCTACACTACACAACCAGCCACAGCTATTTAATTCATTCCGTATTTGTTGCTGGGCATAAGCAGTGTTTCTGCGTCCTTAGTGAATGTACAGATAGATGCCCTGCAGTGTATGGGCGGGCAGCACATGATAGGTCATAACCAAAGTCTGCGGGGAGGAAATTATTCCTAGGGAGGAAAGTAAGCTTTTCTGGGAGCAATGCTAAATCTTCAGTTACCAGGAAATCATTTTATAATTTATAACTCATGTGTGACATAATTTACATGATTTGTAAATTACTAAATGGTTCCCTAGAGTACATATATTTATGCATACATACATTCATGGTGTAATCTTACCTAATTCCTCAACATTTAAAAATTGTACCTTAGTGGCTGGAAAGGCTTAAGTCTCCAGTCCCATCAGAATGCAAATTACTCACTACCAAGATTTCTCTACCTTTGTGATGTAGCAAAACAGAAGGAAGGAAGTGAGTCTCATGCCTTCATTTGCAGCAGCCTTGGGTAGTGGCCTTGGTAGTGGCCAGCCTGGAATTTGAACCTCTTTCTCCTAGTCTAGTGCAGCGCTTCCACACACTCAGTGGAAGAAGAAATGCTACAGGGGGAGGCGAAGATACAGAAATTGTGGAGAGGACATACACCTGCTAGAGAACAAACTAAAATGTCCCTCTCTTTCATACCTGGTGGCCTTAGATATTGCTCCCAGATGGGAATCATGTTGGCCTTGAAAACATTGTTGCCAAATGATATGGAGTCAACTTCGACTCATGGGGACCCCATTTTGTATGTCAGAGTAGAACTGTGCTCTGTAGGGTTTTCAATGGCTGATTTTTTGGAAGTAGATTTTTCTTCCAAAGTGCCTCTGGGTGGACTCAATCCTCCAAACTTCCGGTTAGCAGCCGAGTGTGTTAACTGTTTGCACCAGCCAGGGACTCCCTGAAAATGTTAGGAAACTATTAATAAACAGTGACTTTTGATTTTTATTGCATTTTCTCAGAGTATTTTAGAAATTAGAAACCAATAAGACATGGATTTTTTCATTAAATGATAGAATGTTATAGAAGAAAATTTTGGAGGAGTTAAATAATTTTTGTTTGTTTATAATATTTACACCATTAATCCATTTTTAGTCAGAAAAGATATTTGCCATAAAAATATTACCCACTAAACGACTTTTTCCTTGAATTAAAAAAATTAAATGATATTTTAAAATATCTGACTAAAAAGCAATAAATAAATGTTTATTATAGAAATTTTGGAAAATGCAAAAAATACAAAGAAGAAAATTTTAATTACCCATAATCTATCTCACAATTCAGAGAAAGCCAAATTAACTTTTTTTTTGAAAAAATCCTTTATTTTTAATTTAGAATGTTTAATAGAAAGTTTACTTAATTTTTTTATGGCGTTTTAAAAACATATACAAAATTAGAGGATAATAAAACAAGCCCATGACACATTGCAGCATAGGAGGTGCTCACTCACCCAAAGCCCAGCTTTAAAAATGATCACCATTTTGCCAGTTGGTTTCATCTTCTTTTCCCCCCTCTGTATTTTATTTTTGTTGGTGTATTTTAAAGCAAATCTCAGGCAGCATATCATTTCACCCATAAATACGTCAGCATGCATCTTTAAGTATTATACCATATTAACCTAAAAATTAACAATAATTTGTTAATATCACCTAATATCCAGTTATATACAAATTTACCAAATTGCTACCTAGTTGGTTTGTTAGAATGACACATTGCATTATATCTTTTATCCCTTAAGTATCTTTTGTTCTCTCATAATCTCATCTCTTTTCTCTTTTTCCTTTCCATTCCCTTCCCTCTCCTCCCCTCGTCTCCATTCCTCCCCTCTCCTAGTCTCTCCTCCTCTTTTCCTTTAACTTTCTATTTATTTGTTGGCTACATAGGGCCATTTGAGCTGAGAATGTCCTACTTTCTACATTTATTAATTTGTTTCCTTGTGTGGCATTTGATTCATTTCATGATCTGTGATATTCCCTGTAAACTGTGAGGTAGGTCTGGAGGATTGATTAAGTTAAGGGTTGGATGTTTTCCTCACAAGAATACATCATACTCGGGACCCTCTTGTGTAAGAAGAGGCCTGTAATGTTTTGTCAGATGTTGTCAGCCTGATACATCCAGCATGAAGTTTCTTATGAAGATTTCACCAAACGGCATCCACTGATGATCAGTCCTTAGATCTAGTGGTGTGCTGGCGCCAGCTCGTACCTGTTTGTACTGGCTTGTATCCGTTCACAAGAGCTTATCAGGCACATCTTTCCAATCTGGGATGAGTCACATCATGTTGGGAGTTTGAAACTAGCCATGGTGGGAGTATTTACACCACAGAGATTGACCAATTCTACAAATCGGGCTCCTTTTCCACAGTCAGTGCTAAACATTTACCAATGCACTAGATCCATTGTTTTATTAAGGGTTACTAAACATTGATTTTCTAATTCTGTCTGCATTTATTAGCTAAAATTCCATGAAGGAAAGCTTTCTGTCATGAATTATGTAGTTACCTTGAAATACAGGAAAGACAGCTTAATTCTTGTTTCTTTTCCTTTATCAATTTTCAGAGTAAAGAGTTGGTATCCTGGAAACCAGCAATGATAACCAAGGAGTTTTTTTTTTTTTTTTTTTTTTTTAAACTTTATATACTCATTGACTTTACTGTATTTGATGTATTTCAATTTAGTGCATTCGTTATTCTTTTTGGTACTCAAATTGTTTTATCATAGGTCAGCAAAAGTCTTTTCAAGTTGGTTCCTGTGTCCTCTTGACACATCTAATCAAGAATCCACATTTGAGTGCATTCTCAAATACCTAATTCTTAGGTATAAGGGAAGCTTTCATAACTGATCTCTTCTTAATTGACTCACTGAATTAACTGACCATCGTCTTTCCCTGTAAAATACATAATGACCAATGCGAAGGGCATGGCAAATATACATGCCTGGTAGAACACTTTCTTGACCAGCATTGTCCAACAGAACTTTCTGTGATGATAGAAACGTTCTACATCTGCACAGCAACATGACAGCCACTAGCCACATGTGATTATTGAGCAATTGAAATGTGTCTAGTCCATCTGAGGAACTAAATTTAAATTGTATTTAATTTTATGTGTGCTAGTGGCTACCATATTGGCCAGCACAGTTCTAGAACAGCTACACATTTCTGCTTTCTTCAGTTAAGTTTTATACTTATCATGAGTCATTGGGTTTGTTTCCAAATCTCTTTAGTCCTGTCATACTTCCTATAACATTTATGTATTTTGATTAAACAGTATGAACACCAATGAGACACAAGTGTGAAAATAAAAGAAAACCAAATTGAATACTTTTGAAAAACTTTATGAAAGCAAGCCACTTAAAAATAGTTATTGATTTAGATGTGTGCAAGACAACAATGCAAGTTAGGAAAAATTACAAAACTTTATAAAAATTTCTGCACTCTGATAATTCAACACATGGCTTCAATTTCTCATTACACTTAAAAAAATAAAAACTGGAATTATAGATGATGCATCATGGGTGTGGTTCATGAAAAAAAGAAAACATAAAACTCCAATCAGCAGATCCTTTCTCAAGAATAGGCCTGGCTTTTTATATATATATATATATATATATATATATATATACACACACACACATAAATATGTATATATGCATGTGTGTATACATGTATATATAAATGACAAACGTGTATATGTTTAATTTAAAAAAAAATTATATTTATGTTTTAACTGATTTTTTTTCATTGAGCTGTTCTAATAGCAGAAAGGACTTCAATGTATTTTCATATATCTGTTCAATCCAAAGGAGATATTTTCTTTCCAGTCTGTTTTCTAACCAATACTTTTGTTTGCTTATGACTTTGGGAGGAAAGCATGGAATGAGTGTTGTAAGAGACTTTTGGAGCCCAAATCTTTTAACCCCCTTGCAATTGTTTCTTTTTCTAGAATCAAACAATCTATATCCCAGGGAACCAAGGACTTAGGGGGGCCTAAACAGTGGAGAGAGGAGGGAAGAATGAAAAAGGGCAAATGGGCTGGTTTGTGATCCCGGGGCACAGGGAGCTTGGCAATTTCAAGGAGTCAACACCAGGCCTTTAGCAGCAAGTCGGTTTAAACTGGCTTCACCTCCTTTTTGTAAACGACCACCAGGGAGAGGTTGGGGACATGTGATAATGATTCAAAAAGTCATTTCCGGATAACTTCTGCACCCCAGGCCCATTCTAAGTGCTGTACATGAATTTTTTGATTTAAACCTCACTACAGCCCTATGAACTAGGTGCTATTTTCATTCTTTCTTTTGTTGTTGTTATTGTTAGGTGTCGTCGAAACACGACTCTATGTACAACAGAACGAAACACTGCCCGGTCCTGTACCACCCTCACAACTGTTGTTAGGCTTGAGCCCATTGTTGCAGCGGCTGTGTCAATCCATCTTGTTAAGGGTCTTCCTCTTTTTTGCTGACCCTCCACTTTACCAAGCATGATGTTCTTCTCCACCAACTGATCCCTTCTGATAACATGTCCAAAGTACGTGAGACGTAGTCTTGTCATCCTTGCTTCTAAGGAGCATTCTGGTTGGACTTCTTCCAAGACAGATTTGTTTGTTCTTTTGGCCGTCCATGGCATATTCAATATTCTTCACCAACACCACAATTCAAAGGCATCAGTTCTTCTTGGGTCTTCCTTATTCATTGTCCAGCTTTCACATGCATATGAGGCAATTGAAAACACCATGGTTTCAGTCAGGCACACCTTAGTCTTCAAGGTGACATTTTTGCTTTTCAACACTTTAAAGAGGTCTTTCGCAGCATATTTGTCCAATGCAATGTGTCTTTTGAAAGCTGTCATCTTTGATCTTCATCAGTAAGTACTTCAAATCTTCTTCACTTTCAGCAAGCAAGGCTGTGTCATCTGCATAATGCAGGTTGTTAATTTCTTTCTCCAATCCTGATGCTTTGTTCTTCTTCATATAATCCAGCTTCTCGGATTGTTTGCTTAGCATACAGATTGAATAAGCATGGTGAAAGTATACAACCCTGATGCACACCTTTCTTAACTTTAAACCACACAGTATTCCCTTGTTCTGTTCAAACAACTGCCTCTTGATCTATTTACAGGTTCCTCATGAGCACAATTAAGTGTTCTGGAATTCCCATTCTTGGCAATGTTATCCATAATTTGTTATGATCTGCACAGTCGAATGCCTTTGAATAGTCAATAAAACACAGGTAAACATCTTTCTGGTATTCTCTGCTTTCAGCCAGGATCCATCTGACATCAGCAATGATATTCCCCATTCCATGTCCTCTTCTGAATCTGGCTTGAATTTCTGGCAGCTCCCTGTCTATATACTCAAGCCACTTCTGAATGATCTTCAGCAAAATTTTACTTGTGTGTGATATCAATGATATTATTTGATAATTTCCACATTTGGTTGGATCACCTTTGTTGGGAACAAGCATAATTACGGCTCTCTTCCAGTGGGTTGGCCAGGTAGCTGTCTTTCAAATTTCTTGGCATAGACAAGTGGGTGCTTTCAGGGCTGCATCCGTTTGTTGAAACGTCTCAATTCGTATTCTGTCGATTCCTGGAGCCTTCTTTTTCACCAATGCCTTCAGTGCAGCATGGACTTCTTCCTTCAGTACCATCGTTTTTTGATTATAGGCTACCTCTTGAAATAGATGAACGTCGACCAATTCTTTTTGGTACAGTGAGTCTGCGTATTCCTTCCACCTTCTTTTGATGCTTCCTACAGTCGTTTAATATTTTCCACATTGAATCCTTCACTATTGCAACTTGAGGCTTGAATTTTTTCTTTAGTTCTTTCAGCTTGAGAAATGCTGAGCGTGTTCTTCCCTTTTGGTTTTCTAACTCCAGGTCTTTGCACATATCATTATAATACTTTACTTTGTCTTCTCAAGCCACCCTTGAAATCTTCTGTTCACCTCTTTTACTTCATCATTTTCTTCCATTTGCTTTAGCTGCTCGATGTTTAAGATCAAGTTTCAGAGTCTCTTCTGACATCCATTCTGTTCAGTCTTTTTAATGACCTCTTGCTTTCTTCATGGATGATGTCCTTGATGTCATTTCACAACTCTTCTCGTCTTCAGTCATTAGTGTTCAACATGTGAAATCTATCCTTGAGGTGGTCTCTAAATTCCGGTGGGATATACTCAAGGCTGTACTTTGGCTCTCGTGGACTTGTTCTAATTTTCTTCAGCTTCAACTTGAACTTGCATAGGAGCAATTGATGGTCTGTTCCATAGTCGGCTCCTGGCCTTGTTCTGACTGATGATACTGAGTTTTTCCATCGTCTCTTTCCACAGATGTAGCTGATGTGATTCCTGTGTATTCCATCTGGCAAGGTCCATGTGTATAGTTGCTGTTTATGTTGGTGAACAAAGGTATTTGCAATGAAGTTGTTGGTCTTGCCAAATTCTATCATCTATCTCCAGCTTCTTTTCTATCACCAAGACCATATTTTCCAACTACTGACCCTTCTTCTTTGTCTCCAACTTTTGCATTCCAATCACCAGTAATTATCAATGCATCCTGATTGCATGTTTGATCAATTTCAGACTACAGAAGTTGGTAAAAATCTTTAATTTCTTCATCTTTGGTCTTAGTGGTTGGTGCATAAATTTGAATAATAATCCTGCTAACTGGTCTTCCTTGTAGGCATATGGATATTGCACTATCACTGACAGCATTGTACTTCAGGATAGATCTTGAAATGTTCTTTTTGATAATGAACACAACACCATTCCTCTTCAAGTTGTCATTCCTGGCATAGTAGACCATGTGATTATCCAATTCAAAATGAGCAAAACCAGTCCATTTCAGTTCACTAATGCTTAGGATGTTGATGTTTATGTATTTCATTTCATTTTTGATGATTTCCAATATTCCTAGAGTCATACTTTGTACATCCACATTCCAATTATTAATGGATATTTGCAGCTGTTTCTTCTCATTTTGAGTCGTGCCACATCAGCAAATGAAGATCCTGAAAGCTTGACTCTATCCAAGTCATTGAAGTCGACTCTACTTTGAGGAGGCAGCTCTTCTCGAGTTATATTTTGATTACCTCCCAACCGGAGGGGCTCATCTTCTGGCAGTATATCAGACAGTGTTCCACTGCTTTTCGTAAGGTTTTCACCAGCTAATTCTTTTCAGCAGTAGGCCGCCAGGTCCTTCTTCTTAGTCTGTCTTAGTGTGGAAGCTCAGCTGAAACCTGTCCGCCATGGGTGACCCTGCTGGTATTTGAATACTGGTGGCATAGCTTCCGGCATCGCAGCAACATGCAAGCCCCCACAGTATGACAAACTGACAAATGTATGGGGGATTATTATCATGGGTGTATAAAATCTTATTTAGCAACTTCCTTAGATTGCTTTTAATTACTTGGTATTTTAAATAATGCTACAATGAAAATTCTTGTATGTACAATTTTGCATGTGTGTGAGTAGTTCTTTCAGACAGATTCTTTCAAACCTAAAATTGCTGGAGCAAAAGCCTTAGCCTTTGGGTAGCTACAATTAAATTGCCTTTCAGAAGTCTTTACCTATTTGTAATTCTACCAAAACTGTAAGAGAGTACGCATTATCTGAATCTTCTCTAACACCTGATATTATAAATCTTTTATTTTTTTCCCCCTATCTGTTGGGCAGTAAAAGGTGTCTCACCATTACTTTGATTGATGGACTAAAATTCTCATCATCAAAGTGGGTGAAGACACATAAGGCATCTCATCAAGTTTGCTTATTGGAATCTGGGAAGCTGGATCAGTATCTGAACATGTTGGCTAAAAGCAGAATCCAGCAAGATGGCATTTAGTGTGGATTAGCATGAAGTTTCATAAGTAGGTGCCAATATTCAGTGGGACACGTTTGAGAAAGTGGTTGAAGTTGAACAGCAGCATCATGGAAAAGACTTCTGGGTTCCAGGTACAGCAAAAGTGGGGGTCACACTCCTAAACTAGTTCACCTAAGGCTGGTCTGCCCAAGAGAAGTGAAGTACTGGGTTCCCCGGGAGTTTTGGGGAGAGGTCAGCTCCCTCTTGTTGATAGCACTGAGCAAGGCTGAACATACGTTTGAATGTATTGTAGAGGAGAGAAGTTCATTAGAATGGGGACAATTGAATGGAAAACCTAGAAATTATATTTCTTCAAGGTTAAGGAGGAACAGAAGGGCAAGTGGTTGCTACCTGGGGCAAGCAAAAAAGATTTTTCATTGTAGGAGAATGATGATTCTATTTTTCAAAATAAAAAAATGTAGGTATAACTTACATTCAGTAAAACTTACTTTTTTAGTGTATAGTTCTATCAATTTTGACAAATGGCAAAATGATATAACCACAATCAACATGTTAAACAGTTCTACTGCCCCAAACTCCCCTCATGTCCTGTCCTCCTCCACTCTCTACCCTAATGTCTGGCGACCACTGATCTGTTCTCTGTCCCTTTATTTCAACTTTTTCCAGAACATCATAAATTGAATCATGTAATATATAGTCTTTTAAGTCTAGCTTCTTTTACTCAGCATAGGACACTTCTGCTGAGCATGTTGTATATATCAGTAGTTCTTTTTCTCTTATTGTTGAGCAGTATTCCATGATGTAGATGTACCAGTTTGCTTATTCTTTCCCTCCGAAGGATATTTGGGTTGTTTCCAAGTTTTGGTGATTATGAATAAAGCTGCTATAAGCATTCACTTGTAGGTTTCTACGTGACTGTAAGTTTTCATTTCCCTAGGATAAATACCCAGGAGTGAGATTGCTGGGTTGTATTGTATGTTTAACTTTATAAGATAATCATATTTTTGAAAGTGCCAAGTTTTTACTCCTAATTTGCTGTGTAATTTTGAATCAGAAGTAAGTTCTACACCTATATTTTCACATACAGCCTTTCTGTCTCACAGCAGATGGTGAGAGGGTTTGTTAACATTACTGGGGTCTCAGAGAATTTTAAAGACAAATCTGCTCTGTAAAGACAGGTAGCAAGTGCCTAGGAATTTTCTTAGTGGTATTTACGCAGAAGAATTACAAAGAAGCAGATTTACCTCTTCAGAAATTACCAGGAAAGTGTGCATGTCAGTTGCTGAATTTTCATCTTCTGTTGTAACTTCTAAGAAGGATTTTCTTGTTCTTTCATGCCTAGCTTTAATTCCTCTGTAGGGAATAGCCCTGGAGCAACTCGATACACACCAAATACCATGTTTTAAACAGAACCAGTCCATTGCAATGAAGGCTTCTGCCAGTGACAGAAAACTAGCATTCAAGGACTATTAAACTCTGTTGTGTGGTGACATTATGCAGGCAATGTTGTTGAGAGTAAAAGACATTTTTTAGTATATAGCATTATTAGTCCATCAGTTTGCATCAGATCAGTGCATGGGGTGGCCATGGACTTCTTCTGTTCATACAACTCTGCAGATTTATTGTTTTGAAACAAAATCTATTTCTCTCTAAAATAAGCCAGGGCATTGGGGTAATCAACCATTCTTAGACAAGCAGTGTTTTTAATTTTTATTGCAATCTTAGGCAGATCAGATACCAAATAATATACAAGAATGTAGAATTTATCAGAAAAATGAAATCTTGCACTCTTATGAATGGTTTCATAAATTTATAGAATCAGTTTAATATAGATCAGAAACTTTTCTTGGAAAAAAACTCATATTTAGCTTTAAGGAACAGTGATTCAAATCAGATTAATCACATTAGCAGACCCCTGTGGGTTTTCACCTTTGAAAACAAGGATTTAAAAAAGTACAGCTTTTGGTTAAGAATGATATAATTTTGTTCAAATTAGCAATGATTAATCTTCAGGGCATAAAGACAATGTGCCAAAACATGTCTTAATGGCAATTGAAGTAATAAAGGTTATCATAACTGTAAACAAAGCCAGTCTGTGAAAAGAAAGAACATCATTAAGCATTCTTAATTGGCCTTAAGTGGTCTTCAAGTAAACTTACAAGAAAGTCTGAGGATTGAGATGAAAAATTTTCCACCTTCTTTAAGTATGTTTTATTGCTAGTACTGCATTCCTAATAATTGGTAGTTTGTAAAGTTTAATTTTTAGTACTAATGTAAAAAATAATGTAATCTTTTAATCTTCTAATCAGTTTCACATTGTGAGCAATTATTTTAAAATATTCATATGATGGAATGAAACACTTTGTATTGTGACCTCTTATTTAGGAATGACAGCTTCTTAATTCCTGGTCTGTGGCTGGTATCCAAAGCCAAATGGCAGAAATGTAAGGGAGATGGGTCGTAATTAATCATGCCTCATTCCTGTGCTGGAAAGTCAACTCTCTGGGAGCATCTCTCAGTGCCCTATTAAGTTACAAAACCCTACTTGGTGTTTTGGGTTAGTAAAGTGATACATTGTTGATTCTGAAAATTTGTAATTCAAGATGATTTCTCTGCATAGTATTCAGTAAACCATAAAATGAAGGTTTTTTTAAAAAATAATTTTCAATTTCATCAGAATATAGATGATTATCTTGCATGAATCCATTGTAATCTTAGCACAGAGTTTGCAGAAGCCGTAGCTCAAGGGGATGGTTTCCCAGAAATGTGGGCATTTAGGATCACCTCACAGAGGAACAAATTCTTGATGATTCTGTGAGAGTGAACAAAGAGTTTACAATGTCTCCATGTTTGGAGAAGCAAGGACCAGAGTTTTGAAATGTAAGCATATATATGTTGTTGTTGTTGTTAGGTGCCGTCAAGTTCATTCCGACTCATAGTGACCCTATGCACAACAGAATGAAGCACTGCCAGGTCCTGTGCCATCCTCACAAATGTTGCTATGCTTGCGCCCATTGTTGCAGCCACGGTGTCAATCCATCTCGTTGAGGGTCTTCCTCTTTTTCACTGACCCTCTACTTTACCAAAAGCATATATATATATTAACTTAGACATTGCATGATTTTAGGCACTGTAAGCCATATACAGTAAGACCCAGAGAATTGCCTGTTTCCTTGGTGATCCAGAAGGAGAAGGATCTCCCTGACCACTGTGTACATGGACAAGATAATTCTTTGAGGCAGAAGTGGGGTGGGGCATCAGCTAAGCTGAAAGCCCATTTTCAGTGTTTAGTTTGAAGTTCCAGAATCAAAGTGTGTCTTTGAGTTATTTTTCATTTATTTTTCAAATATTCCTGTTACACACACACAAACACACACTTTGTACAGTGGCTTCTCGAGGAGTCTGTGGCAATCCCTTCTGGCTGGGAGACCAGTGGGCTGCAAACTGTGATGTGGGACCTATGGCATCAGCATCCACTGGAAATCTCTTAGAATTGCACATTCTCAGGTCCCACCCCCGACTCATTGAATCAGAAATTCTGGGAATGGGACCAGCAATGTGTTTTAACAAGTCTCATGGAGATTCTGATGCATATTCAAGTGTGAAGACTACCTACCTAGATAATGTCATGTTACAAGTAAGTAAATTTAGCTTAAAGCTTTGTTTGGAAATGTGGAAAGCCCCTCTGCTCTTGGGGTGCATGGCAAGCCAGAGGAGGTTGGGAATTAACACCCCTGGCTCAGTACTTAGACATTCAGCATCTCCTAGGAGTTGACGTTTAACTATCCCAGCTCCCCGTTCTCCTTGGGTGGGATAATTCTAAGAGTGTTTTGCATCCTTTTGTGGTGTTTTCCCTGCAGGATTCAGCTCCAGTTGCCGCCATGACAGTTGGCTTAATAGTTTAGCTTTCATAGGCTGCCCTCCCTTCTCTGTATTACTGCCCCCTTCCATGCACATGTTCCCTGCACCCTCAATAAACTACAGCTAAATCCTTGTCTCTGGGATGCTCCTAAGGGCCCCAAACTAAGGGACTTACATATTGTAAGTGCTCAGTAAAAATAGATGAGCTCAACTTTCCCTTCGTTACAACCTGGGTGAAGAGGCCATCGTTCCATTTATCATAATCCTGAACATAAGCAGAAATCTACCAAGTATCACAGGGGCCAAGGTTATGAACATGGGTTTTAGAGGAAAATTCCTGTGACTGAATCTGACTGTGCCTCTCACTGGCTGTGTGACCTTTGGCTCATGGCTTAACCTCTCTGTGCCTCAGTTTCCTCATCTGTAAAATAGGCACGAATATAATACATGCCTCAGAAGGTTGCTATGAAGATTTAACAGGTTTAACATGCAAAGTGGTTAGAACGTGTCTGGCTCATTGTAAGCACTTAATAAATGTTAGCCATTATTATCATTATTATTATTATTAATTTTCTTAATTTGCTTTTTTCTTGGCAAGTGATTTCAGTTCTATTTTAATTCTATTAATTCATTTTCCCCAAAGGAATTTGCCAACATTTCTCCATTGTTCTCCAATCTGCTTACTGTGCTTGTTGTTTTCTGTTGAGTGACAGGGCTCTGTACAGCATGAAACACTCCAGTAAGAGTAAGTTAATAATCCTGCATTTAATAGTGAACATTTTCCAAATAAAGTTTCACATGAATTATACTATTAAGTCTTCTCAACAATCTTAAAATATGGGTAACATTAATCTTTCTCTCCATCTTGTAGTTGGGAAAATTGAGGCTTGAAGAGGTGAGGTAGTTTGTCTAATGCTACAGAGCTATCTAGTGGTAGAGAAGGGATCCAAACCCAGGACTCCTGACTTCAGACCCCCAACCCTTACTCCTTACACTGTATAAACGAGGACTTCTTGTTACCACTATGTTAGTGGTTCTCTTGCTTCGGTGTGCATCAGAATACCTTGAATGGTTGGCTAAAGTACATATTTCCAGGCTCCAGCATTAGACAGTTGGAGAGGGACCTGAGAATGTGTATTTCTAACAAGTTTCAGGTGATGCTGATGCTGCTGGTCCAAGGATCACATTTTGGGAAGCACTGTTCTGTGTTATAGTCCTGTTATAACGTTTGAGTAAAACAAGCAGGATAAAAATGATTTGGAACTACAACTTCACTCTCTGGATATCTTTGACATATGCGATGAGAATGCCTCTTAGGGAAAGTATCATTTGACAATCTCTATTACCAAAAAAATTTACTGAGGAATAGTTGCCATGGCTGCATGAGTCCATGACACTTGGGTATCAGACCTTCGTGTGCACATGGACAGTTAGTCAACTTTTGTCTTTTTTCTTCTTGTTGGCTGGCTCTAAGCAAATTAACCTGATGCCCAACTAACGGCTTTTTGGAAATGATGGATCATTAATGGAGAAATGGTGTAGGGGAAAGCCACTCTCTTAAAGCATGACTTACTTAGAATCTGTGATTTTCCTTGCCTTGTCACTTGGCTGTGGTATTCTTCTCTACTTCTCCTCACTATCGGGTCTCTTGATATGGTTGTCTGCTGTTTTGCACAGCAGAACTCAAGTGGAGGCTTCCTTTGGGGGCTTTTCTTGTGCTTTAGGAAATGTCACTCTCTGACTGCATGGGTTGTAGGAGAGGCCATAGGCATTTCAGTCCTTCTAGAGGTTCTGAAGGGTTTGGCCAAAAATACAAGATAGACCTTCATGTTGGTCTACTTGTGGTTGTCACGTCTCTGAAACTTACTTAAGAAGTTTCTAACTGGAAAGTACACTTATAATAATGGCTAATATTTATCTAATAAGTTTCCAGTTGGAAACCACATTGATAGTAATGGCTGATATTTATTGAGTGCTTACTATGTGTTAGATACTCTCCTAAGTTCTTTCCATGAATCCACTAGTTTACTATTGTTACTCCCATTTTGCAGATGAGGAAGCTGAGGCATGAAGAAGCTAAGTCTCTTGCCTACAGTTACACAGGCGGCTCGTGTGATTTAAGTCCAGGGATTTGAGTCCATGCTATTCATTACCATACTCTACAGTTCTTCAAACCATCCAACAGGACAGGACAAATCCATTATGATGCATTCATAGAATAATCCATTAAAAAGGGTGGGGTAGATCCCTATACAGCAGATGAGACAAACTCTTCAAGCAACATAATTAAGTGAAAAAGGCAAGATGCAAAATGCAAGATGTGAGTATTATACTCTTTTCCATGCAAATGATTGTGTGTATTTTGCTGGTATATGCTTTCCTTTTTCTAATTTGTAAAGAAATCCAAGGCAGTGTTAGCAGTGATTACCTTCGGGGTGAAGGTTTATTTTACTTAAACAACTATTTTTATCTTCCATAATGTTTGAATTTTTTCAACCATGTGCTTATGTTACTTTTTTTTGGTCAACAAGGAATGGTGAGATTATGAACTATCTTTGCTTTCTTCTATGTCCCTATTTCAGAAACATAATAAATATTTATTTTGTAGGAGATTTCTATCACTAAAGGGTAACTTGTCCTAAAATCATCCCAAGAGTGTCCAGGTAAGAGCAGGAGAGCTTCATTCTTTTGGGCTTTCAGGCTGGCTGGTAGTGGTGGTACCAGGTGGTGGTAAATCTGTGCTGGCTGCTGGTGATGGGGGTGGGTTCCCGAGACCCACACAGTCATAAGCAGAGCAAGGACATGGGCAGACTTTGGTCGTTTTGGCCCCTCTCGTCAAAACAGAAGCCACAAGAAACAAAAATCATAGCTACATAATGCCTTTTCTCTCTTTTTTGGGGTTACAAACACATTTTTATATTTACCGTTTAAAAAAAAAAAAAAGCCTGAATGATGTGAAAGTTGTCTGCACATGGGTTCTGTCCATATTTGTGTCCCTGGTGGATCTTGTTTGGTACAAGGGCATCAGAGGGCAGATCCCTGGGCTTTTTCTTGGGTAACCGCATCTCTTTGGTCCAGATCTATCTCAGATTCTGCTACCGATGTGTTAATGAAGCGAAAGGCTCTGGAAAACAACCCGTCCACTTCATGGGAACTGCCTGCTCTCAATGTGAGCACACAGCAGTTGATTATCTCTTTGGGGGTTAAGTTACCCCATTCAGTGTCTGCTTGTGCAGACAATGGGGAGGGCCAAACACACCGGAGTAATCCTTTTACCTGTCCTCTCTCAAGTGACACTGGAATGAAGGGGCACTTCCAGGGGTATCAGTTTCCTAGATACGTTCTGCAAACAAGCCCACAGATCCTCAGCTCTGTCACTGTGCCTCCACTCCAGGCCTAAGGAAGCACCCTACTTGTCAGTCCCACAAACAGATGAAAGACTCGCGTCTGGTGGAATTCCATTGTTTGCTGTTTACCCATGGTTCGCCCAGCT
This sequence comes from Trichechus manatus latirostris, assembly GCF_000243295.1. Lineage (NCBI taxonomy): Eukaryota > Metazoa > Chordata > Mammalia > Sirenia > Trichechidae > Trichechus > Trichechus manatus. The sequence goes on along the minus strand of NW_004443978.1, from coordinate 5,540,636 downwards.
CCTCCCACTGAACACAGGCTGTGAGGGGACTGGTTTTCATGCCAAACATCACATTCGGGAACATCAACAGTAATTAAAACGTATTATACAAAGAAGTGGAGGGGCAGACAGCGTTTTCCGTCTATCTTGGTGAATAAATTCAATTTCAACATGCCAACACCTTCCAGTTACCCAGTACTCCCTTTATCTTGTCATTTTTCTTTCAAAGTAGTCACACCTTCCATTTCTCACTGCAAAGAACTGTGGCGACAGACACTTAAGAATTTTATTTTCTTTTAGGGACACCTAGGTTACAGTAGGGCTGCAGTGAGAAAGATGACGCAGATGAGCAGACAGGGCTGGAGCAGCAGAAGAGGAGCATTCAGATTCCAGTGTGCCTGTCTGGGGATAAGATGGGCCTACTTTTCTCTGCTCCTGGGATGTCAGCTCTGCTGTTTACACTAGTTTGTCACTTTTACCACTATTTTCAAGCCAGTGGAAACTTACATGAATCTAGAAATGGTCATTCACCCGTGTTGAACCAGCATGTGTTTACAAACCACTCACAATCACCAGACTTGGGGCCCTGGGAATTGGATGGGAAGATGTGACCCTCACTCAGCAGGCCAGAGGTGACTCCACTCTTGAAACTTTCTGTCTCTCAGAAGTTGAAAAAAGCACCTCTCATAGATCTTTATGTGCTACTTAAAATCCAAACAGCTTAGCAGAACCCTGGTCCCAACATTTTCTTCCAACCTTCTGTGATCCCCAATCTCCTTGTTCTCTGTTCTGTTCATCAAACATGAAGGGCACGTCCACACATCCCACCTTTACCCAGATCCTTTTCATAGAATGCTTCCCTTTTCTTTCTTTATGTATCTTGCTTCTATTCATTGAAGATCCAGATCAAATGCCATCTAGTTTGGGTAGCCTTACCTCAGTGCTCAGAAAATATTAACTGACCCTCTTTTTAGAGTAGATCATTATCACTAGCTATTACTTGTGTGTTTACCTCCCCCAAAACTTCTTGAGGATTGTGGGGAGACACATTTTGCTCATCTCCGTGTCTTTAGTCTTTAATAGGGTATTTGGCAATCACTAGATGTTTATGGATGTCTAACATGAAAGATTATCAATATTTCTCGTGCAAAGAATTAGTAAAAGAGTGCAACATAAAATATAATCAATGCTGAGACACCTTGGGAAAAAAGAGTTTTCCTCTGGTATGTCCAAGTCTTGCACAAGTATTGCCTCTGGCTGTGGGCAGATGTGGAGCCTCATTCACTGGCAGGCAAGCCTTGGAGAGCTCCTCCTGAAGATTTATTGGTATCAGTTTATTTTTTTCCCTGAAAATAGAGATAGTATTGTTATTTGTATCTGATTTAAAGTATAAACATTCTCACTGTAAAAAGTTCAAAGGACCAACAAAAAGAAAAAAAAAAAAAACTCAAAAGTAAAATTTACCCTAAATCCCACCACACAGTTACCATCTTGGTAAAAATTCTTTAGATCTCTATCTGTACGTATGCACACACATATAAACACAAAAACATGCTCAGTTTCATGCCTTCATTTACTTTCAAATCATATTAAACATTGAAGAAGTGAATCATATTATACCTGCTCTTCTATAATCTCCTTTATCTCTCAATATATTGGATACTTTCATACCAATATATAATTCTTGGCATCATCTTTCAATGGCTGCAGAGTATTTCATGGAAATGATGTCACACAATGTTTTTCGAAAATCTACTGATGAATTTTGGAGTTATTTCCAAATTTTCACTGCAATAAACCCTGCCATGGTTGACATTCTTGTTCAGTGAGTCACATCTCATGTGAGATTTTAGGAAAGGCAATGCATACAGAAAACTTTGCAGAGTCAAAATCACCATGGGAAATTAAGTTGGTGCCATCTTGGCACCTCTCCAAGCAGTCCAGCACAGCCAGCTTTTTCCTCCTGCTTCACCAAATAAGTACCTGATGAAATAGCTAAATAGCTGTCATTTTGGTTGGGGTGAAGCCTCATATGAAAGCTTGACAGTACATTTGACTTTGAACACTAGGGCCCAGACCAGCAGAGTGGAGTGTCCTTATTTGTTTTAGGTTTTTGGAGATAAGACAAGGTCAGGGAGGGATGACCATGTCCCTGCCTACCTCCTGGGCATATGAACAGGCTGAGGCCAAGGCCGAATCACGTAAGAATTTAAGATTCTCTCTCTTACTCTCTCTTTCTCATTCTCTTACAGGACCATATAGTTTATTTTGCAAATGCTAAATGTGACTCCAGTGTATAGTTACATAAATATCCAGAAAAGGGTCACGTGGATCAAAGTGTGCCAGGTAAAAAGTTTATAAAAATGCATAAAAGTGCTATTTCTCCAATGTGGGCATTCTTAGTTGCTGTGGGGTTGATTCTGACTCATGGCAACCCCATGTGTGCAGAGTAGAACTGCTCCATTGGGTTTTCAAGGCTGTGACCTTTTGGAAGCAGATTATCAGGCCTGCCTTTCAAGGCACTTCTGGGTGTGTTCGAACTGCCAACCTTTAGGCAAGTAGTCGAGTGCTTGACTATTAACACCTCCCAGGGACCTCTACCAACATGGGCTTTTTTTTTTTAAATAATATTTTATTGTGTTTTTGGTGAAAGGTCACACAGCAAATTAGGTTCCCGTTTAACAATTTCTACACAATTTGTTCAGTGATATTGGTTACATTTTATACAGTATGTCAACTTTATCATTGTTTCCATTCTGGTTGTTCTATTTCCAGTAATCTAGTTTCCCTGCCCCTTTGCCTTTTCTCTTGTCTTTGTTTTAGAGTAAATGTTGACTGTTGGGTCTCATTTAGATTTCTAAAGGAGCTCAGTACTCATGGGTGATATTGTTTATTTTATGAGCCAATCTGCTATTAAGCTAAAAGATGACCACCTGGAATAGTGTTTGTTCAAAGTTTAAAGAGTATCTCATAAGGATAGTCTTGGGGAGTCCTCTAGTCTCAGCTGGTCCAGTAAGTCTGAACTTTTTCAGAATTTGGTTCTGTTATGCATTTTGCTTCCATTCTAGCAGGATCCATCTCTTGTGTTCCTGATCAGAACAGTTGGTAGTGGTAGCTGGGCACCATTTAGTTCTTCTGGTCTCAGGGTAGATGAGGTCGTGGTTCATGCAGACTATTAGTCCCGTGGACTAGTTTCTTCTCTGAGTCTTTGGTTTCCTTCATTTTCTTTTACTCCAGACATACAGGGACCAATAGCTGTCTTAGATGGTGCTCATAAGCTTTTAAGACCCCAGACACTACTCATCAAACTAGAATGTAGAACATAAATTTTAAGTACTATATTATGTCAATTAACCAAGTTGTCCCATGAGATTATGGTCCTAAGCCTTCAGATCTCATAAACCAATCTCTCAAGGTGTTTAATAAGTATCCACATTTGTGCCCCCTGTGTGCTTTATTAATGTATATATGAATATATACGGATGCATAAACACATATTTTATATATACATATATATATACCTGCATATAGATACATCTATATATGCCCACCTATACAGACACGTATACATACTTATACACATGGATGAGGGAAGCCCGGTGGCACAGTGGTTAATTGCTCAGCTGCTAACCAAACGGTTGGTGGTTTGAACACACTAGCCACTCCATGGGAGAAAGATGTGGCAGTCTGCTTCTGTAAAGATTACAGCCTTGGAAACTCTATGGGAGCAGTTCTACTCTGTCCCACAGGGTCACTATGAGTCAAAATTGACTCGACAGCAATGAGGTTTTTTTTTTTAACAGGACACTTGGATACATCCATACATACACGTGTCCACACTCCCATTATTTATTTGTTGTTGCACGGTTGTATCCGTCCTAGCATTTACCAAAAACATCCTTTTTTCTTGCATACTTCTTAGTGACATCATTTACCTTGGTCAAGCTGTAAACACTTCACCCACATCTGGTGTTATATTTCCCATCCCCCAAACTAACAAGTGTCTACTATCTAGAGAGTGACTTTCCACCACCTATCCTTGGTACACGAGTGAATGCTGGTTTCAGTATGTATACCTATTCTTATCTTGTTATAGTATTGAGATCATACAGTACTTGTCCTTTTGTAATTGACTTATTTCACTCAGCATAATGTCCTCCAGTTTCATCCACGTTACAGGCAGTCCCCAGGTTATGAACAATGGACTTACGAACAACTCATACTGAAGAACAGACTGCCATAAAGCCTATTTTATTAAAAATTTGAGTTAAATACAATGTTTCATAATAACAAACACACACACTACTTTGTGACACTCATGAAAACGTTGCACAGATTGGAAATGTTTCTTAAATGTTTTATATGCATAGAAAAATAAAATATATGCTATATACCAAGATAAATATTTGATTGACACTAAATAAGAACGGTATGTAGCTGTTCCAACTTACCTACCCTTTCAACTTAAAGACAGATTTAGGTACAGATCTTGTTTGTAACCCGGGGACTACCTGTATAATATATTTTGAGAGTTCATCATTATTCTTTATGACTGCATAGTATTTCATTGTGTGTATGTACCACATTTTGTTTATCCATTCATCCGTGGATGGGCACTTAGGTTGTTTCCATCTTTTTGCTATTGTGAATAGTGCTGCAATAAACATAAGTGTGCATCTGTCTGATTGTGTCTTTAGTATTTGATCTCTAGGGTATATACCTAGCAGTGGAATTGCTGGATCATAAGGTACTTCTGTCTGTAGTTTTTTCAGAAAGTGCCATATGGTTTTCCATAGTGGTTGTACCATTTTACAATCTCACCAGCAGTAAGTAAGTATTCTAATCTCCCCACAACGTCCCCATGGCATTTGTTGTTTTCTGTGTGTTTTTTTTTTTTTTAAATAGGTTTCATTTTAGCAGGGGAGAGATGATATCTCATGGTAGTTTTGATTTGCATTTCTCTAATGGCTAATGATCACGAATGTCTTTTCATGTGTCTGTTAGCCGCCTGAATGTCCTCTTTAGTGAAATATCTGTTCATGTCCTTTGCTCATTTTTTAATTGGATTGTTTGTCTTTTTGTTGTTGAGTTGAAGTTTTCTGTATATTTTAGAGATTAGATCCTTATCAGATGTGTCGTTCCCAAAGATTTTTTCCCAGTGTGTAAGTTCTCTTTTTCCAACATGGGTGATTCTTTATCTAATTCACCTTTGCCAGCTTGACAGCCCGATAGTTCATTTATATTTATTTATTTTTTATTTCTTTGGTGACTTGTTATTGTTGTTGTTAGATGCCATCGAGTCAGTTTTGACTCATAGCTACCCTATGTACAACAGAATAAAACACTGCCTGGTCCCGTGCCATCCTCACAATTGTTGTTATGCTTGAACCTGTTGTTGTAGCAGCTGTATTGATCCATCTCATTGAGGGTCTTCCTCTTTTCCCTGACCCTCTCCTTTACCAAGCATGATGTCCTCCTCCAGGGACTGATCCCTCCTGATAACATGTCCAAAATATGACAGAGGTATGGGGGTTTGGTGACAGGTATAATGAAATAATTTTGTTAAAGCATATTGGCTATTTGCACTTATATGTGAAGGGCCTTATCATTTTTCTTGACCTTGTCCTCTGTGGCATGCTCATCAGTAACTTGAAAATGCTCTTTGTATATTATGGAAATAATATACAGTTATATTAATACATAGGATATTAACTCTTTGTTACATCACTGCAAATACTTCTTGGTTTTGTAATTTGTCTTAACCTTATTTATGGTGTTTTTTTCTAGTACGAACGTTTTTGATTTTTATATAGAAAATAATATACTGTTCTTCCTATAGATCCTAACACATTTTCTTTTAAGAGCAGAGTGTTGGGTTTTAATTTGAGTTTTTTTCCAGCTTTTAGAATTAGGATAAGAGGGTATTTGTTAGGTCAAGCATTTTTGACTATTTTTAGCTAATATTTTTATGCCTCTAAAATAAAAATAATAATTCTGGTTTAAAATGTATGGAAGTAAGCAGAGATTCCACAATCAAATTCTGAAGAGTATATTAATTCAGATATATTCCATTTTAGTGAAACCCTTACAAAACAGAAAACATAAATTAGAGAGTATTGAATTAAAATACTAAAGAATCTTCTTTTGTAAAAAGAATCACAGCAATCTTTAAATACTATTTTACTTAAATAAATTACGTGAAGTTACTCTAAATTGTAAGGCACTAATCAAATGTACATTTTTAATGTTATTATAATCATTAGTGGGGTACAGAAAAAAAAAAAGAACTGAAGTATTAAGCCCATGGCAGAATAGGTTTTTATTTAACATAATTTAAGTCACATAGCATTGTTCAGAATCGAGTCTGTTGTATAAAGTAACTCACATCAGTGTTGGAATAAGATCTATAGTTTACATCTTCATGTCTTTCTCAGGGTCCAGAGTTTAGAGATAATTTCAACATGACCTTCTCCCAAGAAATATAAGCTTCAGGGGTACATAACATTTTCTTTCCCAAGGACTCTCAGCTCGTCCTGACCCTATCTTTCAACATGTGTTCTTTATTCTTTGCAGAATGGAAAGAAAAATTACCCTGCCTCATAGTACATAAGATAGTGCATGAGATAGTTCAACCTGTCCAGAACCTCTATTTTTAACAAAGTCAAGGTCATGCAGCCCCCATCTCCACGTCCCTTTGCTGTCCATCATTTCTGTATGAATGTTAGATGGAAAGAGACATTGCACACATGTGTGCTGTCTACACAGTGCCAAGGGTAGAGTGACATGTCAAAAATGTGGAGTCCCATGTGTTACCCACAGGTGGACCCATCAGGGGGAAGGGTAGGTGACTCTTGGTGGCTGGCAAAGAGTCCGTCTGCCATAGAGTTCTTCCAGAAGGACTTGAAAAAGCCAGCCACTCCAAATTAACTGTTGCTGCAGTGAAGGCATCTTGTCTGCTCTATCTGTAGGGGCGAACCCAGGCAGCCGCAGCCCTTCTTCCTGAGATCACGACTCACACTGCACAGGAGTTTCCCTTGACCACAGGTGGCTTACAGTCTCCTCACAGACAGGCAGGGGCTGGTTGGGTGGGGTAACCCCTAATCTCCTCTATTCCTGCCTCTTTTCTCCCCTCTCCTCTTCACCCCAGATGCTGTTAGAGTAAACACAGTGAAGGAGAGAGCAATGAAGAGTGAAAACAACAGTTTAACAGAGAACTAACCTCAAAATTTATACAAGCAATTAAAAAAAAAGGAACTGTTGTCATTCAGTTGATTCCCTGGGTAGTGCAAACTGTTAATGTGCTTGGCTGCTAACCAAAAGGTTGGAGGTTCATGTCCATTCAGAAGTGCCTCAGAAGAAAGGTCTGGCAATCTACGTCTGAAAATCAGTTATTGAAAACCATATGGAGCCCAGTTATACTCCGACGCACATGAAGTCGCCATACCAGCAATCCCTTCTCAGATTGTGTTTGTGACAAGTCACTGACACTCTGTAGGCTGATACTTTATTTTCTTCCGAAGATGGCAGGTTCCAACAATGGAAGAAGTGTGTTTGGTTAACTTTTGTTAAGCTCTACGGAGAGAGAGGAAAAGAGGGATTACCGTGGAAAAGGGAAATGAGACTAGATAAATTAAAAAAAAAATGTAGTCTTGTCTGACCTAACCGCCATACGTACATTTTTTAAGAGATTAAAGTGTCTATTTAATTTTTTCATTTCTCTAAAATATGATCTGAGATATCTGCTCTACAGTGCTGGGATGCCCCGTGGGTAACCCGGACATGACATATCCAAAGTGTACCAGCTCCGACTCCCAGCTTCACTCTTTCTGTTGATAGCAATGTGGTTATTTGGCTTCTGTGGACCATGGTGGCCACACTTCTCACATCTTTTTTGCTGCTGTAATGTGGTTGGCCTCCAATCCCTGTAGAGTCTGAGTCCACTACACCCACAAGCTCTGCATTGGGGCATTCCCTTTGGGGTTCCACTATGCCTACCCAGCTTAACATCTGGTACCTCTCATCTGGACTGCATAATGGCCTCCAACTGTTCTCCTTGTCTCTGTGATTGTATCCCTAAAATTTATCCCTTCCACACTTTTGCCAGATGAATATTCTGAAATAATTGCTAGTTACATAATTTCTGAGCTCGAAAAGGAGACCCTGGGTGGTGCAAATGGTTAAGCACTCTGCAGCTTAACTGAAAGTTTGGAGGTTCCAGTCCACCCAGAGGCTCCTTGAAAGAAAGGCTGGAGATGTGTCTCTGAAAAACCAGCCATTGAAAACCTTAAGGAGCACAGTTTTGCTCTGACGCGCATGGGCTCCCCATGAGTAGGAATCGACTAGATGGCAACTGGTTTTTACTGGTTTTGAGCTAAAAAATGCTCAATGACTTTGCAAATTCTGCCTATGATGTCCGCGGCCTGGAGCTCAAGGCCTCATGTGTCTGGCCCCAAGCTCGTGTTTCTCCCGGTGCTCCTCATCCTGTTCCCTGTGCTTCTCTCCAACGAACTCTCTAGCCCAGAGAATGCTTCTCTATTTCCCTGCATGCGTCTCCTCTCACGTTATTTCTGCCATATCTCTTTCCCATCACTGTGTTTTCAATTCAAAGCCATAGTTCATGATCCAGAAGAAATATCACCTTCTCTTTGGAACCTGCCCTGATTTTTTAGGTAGAAATGATCTTTCCCCATATGGCCTTCATCATGTAAATTAAAATTGATTTTTTTGCTGCAAAAATAGATTTTTGAAAATTAGAAAATGTAATACATTTGTGTTGCAAAAATTCAGACAACACAGAAAAGTGTAAGTTTTCCCTGTCCCCAGCTCCCTTCCACCTTTCCTCCCCTCCTTGGGGCTAACTAGCACTAAGGATTTGGTGTGTGTGTTTTCAGATTTTTTTTTCTTCATACAACTTGGATATAAAAAAAGGAGATTTATTTTAAACAAATATTGAGTCAGCCTGTAATTTTTTGCAACTTGCTTTTCTCATTCAGTATATTAAGAACATTTTTCTATCTCTGTGTATAAAAATACACCCACTATTTTTAACTATAGCATAATATTCCATAGTATGCATGTGCCATAATTTGACTATTCTTCTATTAATACATATTTACATTGTTTCTCATTTTTTCTATTAAAAATAATTATTTAGTAAATATCCTTGTACATTATATTTGTACAGTTGAAGCAATATTTCTGTAGGATAGATTTGGAGGTGGATGCCTGGTATACCAATGTCATCTCACGTACCAGGCCCTAAAGTTGGGAAAGGTGAATTTGTGCCTCTTCAGCAGCTTTAATAAAGTCTTCAGAGTGTTGTCTGTGAATGGCTTGATCTGGGGTAGGATGTGTGGTTAGAGGGAGAATTTTAGATAAAAATATCACATTTTCCCATTAAAATTAAGGTTAAAATGGGGGAAACTGGGAGAAATAATGGGTGAAGTAAATATTTGTGTGGAAACCCTGGTGGCACAGGGGTTAAGCACTACGGCCGCTAACCAAAAGTTTGGCAGTTCAAATCCACAAGGCACTCCTTGGAAACTATATGGGGCAGTTCTACTCTGTCCTATAGGGTTGCTATGAAATATTTGTGTAAATGTTACAGTGTTGCTTGGTGGAAAATAATTTGAGTTTGGAAGTCAGAATTGCACATTAGAACCACCTGGGGAATGTTGAAAAATTCCAATACCCGGCATACACCCCAGACCATTTAACTAAGAGTCTCCTGGGGAGGAACCAAGCACCACATCCTTCCTGTGTGCACCACAGCCCAGACCATCACCAAGAAGCCCCAGCGCTCAGATAAGCTAGGAGGCGTCTCGAACACTCTGGTCCCATTTTCTTCCCCTTTCACATGAGAATACTTCACCTATCTCACAAGTTTTAGTGATGGCAAAATGAGACAATAGTTGTGAAAACAATTGTCAAAGGATAAAAATATATAGCCATCAGTATTTTTCAGTTCAGCCAGTTACAGACAAAGCAAGATATTTAGAAAACATGTAAGAAGGTCTTACATTCAGATCATTTGAAAACAGGATTATTGACAGAGAAGAGTCGTATTTGGGCTTCTTCCAGCACTGCTGCCAACTTGGCGTCTGAGAGCAGAGATGACTCCTGCGCATGGTGCATCTTCGTGTATCAGATTAGGAGCTATGCTTATCTCAACTTCACAGAGATGTGGTCTTGTGAAGGTAAACGAGGCAATGTCACAGGAAATAACAACATACGTAGTTGCCATCCACAGTGATAAGACTCTGGGGTGTCTGCCTCAGCTCTGTAACCATTTGAGAAATAATCGATGGTCCAAATGCCAGAAGCTCCAGGCTGTACCCCTTCTGTTCTTCATTTCATTCCCAGGCCAATTTAAGATCTGAATTTGATAACTGCTTTTGCTCTGAGTGTACTTTGAAATGAATGGACAAGCGGGCTAACTGCGTGAGGTCTGACCCCCATGTGGGTTGAGAGCTGCTGCATATCCTCCCATCTCTGAGAGTCACATGTATCAAGCTTGTTAAAGATCGTGTGAAGTACTGCAGTAAACAAAGCCTGTTTAACTTGGTTGGAGCTGCTTTTGCCAAACTCACTTGATCATAGACCTGTCTATAAATATCCCCTGGGTCACCTGGGAGTCTCCTGGAATTAAGGCAGCATAAGGCCACCTATCTGTTAGTTTGTCGTACTGTGGTGGCTTGTGTGTTATTATGATGCTGGAAGCTATGCCACCAGTATTGTAAATACCAGCAGGAGGGTCACACATGGGGGACAGGTCTTAAGGGAGCTTCCAGACTAAGACAGATAAGGAAGAAAAGCCTGGCAATCTACTTCCAAAAATTAGCTAATGGAAATCTTACGTATCACAACACAATATTGTCCAATATAGTCCCAGAAGACGAACCTCCTAGATTGGAAGCTGCAACAATGGACTCAAACATTCCAATGATCATGAAGATGGTGCAGGACTGGGCAGTGTTTTGTTCTATTGTACATGGAGTCACCATGAGTCAGAGTTGAGCTGATGACAACTAACAAGACTTGGCACTCATAATTCAACCACTTAGTAGAATTTAAGAATGTTAAATCTGGATTTCGTTTTATATATTATCTCCTTCAATTCTATGTCTCTGTAGATGAGTGAGCACAGGTACAGAGATGTTAAGAGCAGGGAATGGAATTAAAACTGTCTGGATCTCACTCTGCTCCCAGTACACCAGGTGCCCTGGAGTGGGGGCTCTGGACCCGTCAGTGCTCAGACAGCCATTGAAGAGACCCTCTAGTTTGGGTAAGATAGTAAGTGCTGTGGGGCATATTCAGCTGTACATGTTGACTCTTGAGGAGCTCACATTGCCTATTCTGGGGGCAGTAACATCAGTGCACAATGCAAAGAGAATAAATTACACACTAAATTGAGCAGCACAGACTTTAAGCAATGGTGTTCTGGTAAACTGGCTCTCTGGAGAAAAAGGAAAGTCCTGATTTGTGGTGTTTGCTGATTTCTGTGGTGTAAATACTCCCACTATGGCTGATTTCAAGCCACCACGATGATGTCAGTGAACATGGAGTTGGGAAGAGATGCACACAGCCAGCTGGTGTGAGCTGGCTCAGCCACCACGTGGTAGTCTTGTGAGTTAGAGGAGAGGGAGGGCGGTGAGAATAGCAATTATTCAGAAAGGGGCAGTGAAGGGGATGGCACTCAAGCAGGAAGATACTAAGATGACAAACAGCAGAAAAACTGGATCTGGGGAAGAAACCAGAGTCCTTAAAAGGCTTATACCTTTTCCAGGTGTAGAAGAAAAGGAAACTCCCCTTGAGATATTCACTTCATTCCAGGACTGATTTTCCCTTCAGGTTTGGACTTTTTTTTTTCTTTAATATTCAAGTAAACTTTTAAATTTTAGAATAGTTTTAAATTTACAGAAAAGTTGCTCATGTGGTACAGAGAGTACCCATATACCCTGCATCTAGTCTCCCCTATTGTAAACATCTTATGTTACTATGGTACAATTGTCAGAACTAATGAACCAATATCGATATATTATTTTACTAATATATACATTATAATACATTATTAACTAAAGTCCACAGTTCATTCAGATTTCCTTAGTTTCTACCTTATGTCTTTTTTCTGTTCTAGGATCCCATGCAGGATAACACATTACATTTAGCTCTTCTGGGCTGTGACAATTTCTCAGATTTTCTTTGTTTTTTTTTATGACTTGGACAGTTTTGAGGAGTGCTAGACAGGTATTTTGTAAAATGTCCCTCGGTTTGGGTTTGTCTGATGTTTGTCTCATGATTAGGATGGGGTTGTGGGTTTTGCGGAGGAAGAACATGGAGGTGAAGTGCCCTTCTCATCCCATCATATCAAGGGTGCATATGGCAACATGCCTTATCACTGATGATGCTAACCTTGATCACCTGGCCCAGGTAGTGTTTGTCAGGTCTCGCTCCTGTGGGTGACTCTTCCCTCTTTCCATGCTGTGCTGTTTGGAAGAGTTCCTTCATCCAGGCCTTGTAATCTTACTCTCAATTTTTATTATACCTTCCTTACTAGATTTCACTAACTTTTACCCATTTCAGTTCAGTCCCAGATGCCACCTGAAGTGACCTTAAAACCTAATATTACCTCTGTCACATCTATGTTTCCAACTTGCCAGTGGTTGTGTCCCAGTACATGCAAATTCTGTAGCACCTGGACACGCCAATGAGTCCTGACTTTGCTGATACTGTGTGCCCTACCTAGACCAATTACTTGCTGCCTCTGGGCTCTTCTTGGTCTTTAATGTTGCCCTCAACTCTTGTAGGAGCCTCTATCTTGGTTAGGGACAATGAATTGGGCAAAGTTGTTCATTTAGGAGTTGGTCCCAGGAAGCACTGGTAGGGGAGTGTGGGAGCAAGACAGGAGGGAAGGAAGCCAGCAGGGTGCTCTCATGATCAGGTGGCCACTGGGGACACCTGGGACTCACTCTCATTGGGGACCTTTTGGGAGACTGTAGAACACATCTGAGTCATGCTTACTGAAGGACGAGGGAGCTAGGGTATTTATCTTCTAATTCCTATGTGTCATGAATTGAGGGGGCTCCTAGAAGTATTGTTTCTGAAAATTCCAGCCTATCCTAAAACTCTGGTGGCCAGGGGACACCCTCAGCAGAGAGTTGCTTTAGCTTTCAGTAAAAATCAGCAGTGTGGCCAGAAACGGTGGGTGTGGAGGGGACATTGAGCATCACCAAAGTGTCTGGTACAGCCTCTCTCACCTGTTTGCCTCAACACTCAAAACTAGAGAATTCTAGATAAATAACAGACTTCAGAGGCCAGTTATCAGATCAAGATCTCATACTAACATAAGTAACTTTGTATTTAGGAAAACAACCTCCAGAGAGAGCTCCTGGATAAGGTAATAATGATAATAATAGTTACAGCACTAGCAGGAACAAGAATATAGTCTATAAAGCTCTATCAAGTACATTATGCCATTTTTTTAAAAAAATTGAGTTTCACAAGAACCTGATGAGATATTCAGAGCTTGTATTATTCTGATTTTCCAGATGAAGACATCAAGCCATCAAGACACAGAGGCACTAGATAATAAGTGGCAGATTCATAACTGGTCACTAGTTCTCCTAAGTCCAAGACCAGTGTTCTAGAGTTAACAGATCATTAGAACTTTTCTATGCACTTTGGGGTCCATGTCTGGGGAATCAGTTTGCAGCTCAAATATTCTTTATCCTATTTTTAGTAACAAAGCCAAGCCAGGGACAAGACTGCCAATTCCAAGATAAAGGCAGTCTTTTTATTTCTAGATGGTGTTGAGAAGTACTGCAAAATGAGAAAATAGAATATAGCACGTTTCAAAATAACCAGATAAAGTCTCTCTTATTGACTCAGTTTCATGGTTCCAAAATCAGCCTCAATCTTAAAATAAGCAAGAAAATTATGTACTTTAACATAAAAATTTGCAGAATTATAAACACAGGGATATAAAAATTAAGAATTCAAATTAATAACATAAAAAGCAAGAATGGGCATTCTACAGGTTTTGTCTTAAACAAACATGTCTAATATCAAATATTTAAAATGCAATGTGGCATATATATATGTATATGCAACGGGTTTGATTTTATATATATATAATGTATATATATCCAAACCTGTTGTCATCGACTTGATTCCAACTCATAGCTACCTTATAAGACAGAGTAGAATTGCCCCAAAGGGTTTCCAAGGAGAGGCTGGTGTTTTTGAACTGCCAACCTTTTGGTTAGCAGCCAAGGTTTTAACCACTGCACCACCAGTGCATTTTATCATACTATAGTGGTAATAACTCTGTGGGGCAGTTCTACTCTCTCCTGTAGGGTCGCTATGAGTCAGAATCGACTCGGTGACAATGGGTTTTTATAGTGGTGATAGTTTGTTACTATCCAATGATTTTATCAAAAAGGGGAAAACACCCTGGAAGCCCAGGTGAACCATGAAGATGGGCTGGGGAATGAGTGGGATGAGGAGCTGATAGCCCCTTTGAGCCACAACCAAGGCTATTTTTCATGCCGCTTAAAATCTCAGTTCTCTGCAATGTTTCCCCAGAATTTAGTATTCTCTTCCTCTTAAGTTCCTACATGTTTGTCAGAAGTTTTTTTCCCTCTGTAATTTCTATTAAGGATTCCAGGTAGTCTAGTGATTATTTTAAGCTTGAAGATTTTCATTATTCTGATACGATTTCTGAACTTTTATTCAACCTATGTTAGTTGAGAGAACTCCAACATGGTCATATCTTAGCACTTACTGCCTAAGAAGCTTATACCAGACTGTGAGCAACTTATGTAGCCAAGGGCTCATGTAGATGGCAGTAGCAGTTCAGTGGTAGAATTCTTGCCTTTCATGGGAAAGACTGGGTTTCTATTCCTTGCCAATGCACCTCAGCACAGCCACCATCTGTCTGTCAGTGAAGGCTTGCGTGCTGCTGTGATGCTGAACAGGTTTCAGTGGAGCTTCCAGACTAAGATGGACTAGGAAGAAAGGCCAGGTGATGTACTTCCAAAAATCAGCCTACAGAAACCCTACGAATCCCAATGGACTGGGCCATGAGTTGGAGGCTGACTCGATGGCAGCTAAGAATTAACAACAAAAAGTACAAAGAACTATCTCAAACTTGGGCAAACATCAGAATCCCTGGGAGAACTCGTTAAAACAGAATCACCTGCAGAAATTTTGACCTAGTAGGCCTGGAGTGGGACCCCAAAATTTGCATATCTAACAGGTTCCCAGGTGATGCTGATGCTGCTGGTCTGCAGACCACACTTTGAGTAGCCCTGGTGGTGGCATAAGGATTACATTGGGACTTCCCATGTGATAGAAGAGGGTGACTCTTTAGAAGTAAAGAAATTTTCAGGAATAACTGAGTAACTTAAAAACAAGAATCGTGGACGTTCTGAAGTTCCTATTTTAAACAAACATGCCTAATATCAAATTTTAAAATGAAACATTGTGCATATATATATATAAAAAGACAATTTAATTTCCCGAGGTGGTGGGGGAAGTGGAAGTCTGTTCAGCAGATATGTGTCCATACACATGGTTTCAGAGGCTGCTGGAATTGTCAACAGTTTCTGGAGAAAAGACACATTATTAGCTTATGCCTCGGGATTCCGTCTACATTCTACGTATTTAGTGATTTGGTCACTTAGTACAAATACTCCCCTGGACTAATGTTACTTAAAGCAAGGAGACTGGTGGTGATGGAGTGATCACGAGTCTAAGTTAGAAGCTCTGGGTTCAAGCCCTGGCTACACTCCCTCCTGTTTTTTCTTCTATGTGACACCAAGCAAGTCACCTAACCTCTCTTAACATCAGCACCCTCTTCTGTCAAGTGGTGGTAGCATGAGCTGTCCTAACGTCCCAGGCTGCAGTGATTAGCTGAATAGAACTGAGATAATGCCCATTTGCACACTGCAAAGCCTCTGTACATATAAATGGTTAACAGGGCGAAGCTTGCTCCTGAGTGGGGATGGGGGGAGACGCCATCTGAACAGAGGCTCCACTCCATCCACCCCCTGCCTGGCGGATCGCCATCTGGCTCCTCACCTTGTTCCCTTTCAAGATGAACTCTCATTCCCTGGAAAAATTTCTCAGCCTTAAAGTCACAACTTCAAAAATGCAGTGGGGACCACATTTAAAAGGTCTGCCAAATTTTTGGTTGATTTAATTTTTTTAAACTGCACTTAAAAAAAACAAATACAGAGATAAAAGCTAAGAATTAAAATACACATACAAAATAGAAAACATTAATATTTTCAAGTACTATGAATTGAATAATCATCATAAGGAAACAATAAAACCTTAAGTGCCTTGGACCAGATGAGAGCTTTTAGGTTCCATGATGTTGGAAACATGTGGTCTGTGCTGAAGTTTCAGGGAGCCCAGTGCTGGCTTCCACTTTCTTACGACAGAGTTACTCTTTTAATCCCTCTGCCTACAAATGCCACCTTAGCTAATTAAAAAGGTTGAACCTACTAGCAGAAGTTGGCAGAGTCTCTGGGTGGTGCAAATGGTGAACAAGTTCCGCTGCTTACCAAAAGGTTGGAGGTTAGATTCCACCCAGAGGCACCTCAGAAGAAAGGCCTGGCAGTCTGCTTCCAAAAAGTCAGCCATTGATAAAATCCTGCTCTGACACACATGGAGTCTGAATGAAGTGGAGTCTACACTACGGCAACTGGTTTAGCAGAGGTAGGGGGTGGGGAGGAGACTGAAGAAGTTTTGTTAAAATGACTGTTGCTGTTGTTATGTGCCTTTGAGTTAATTCTGACTCATAGTGACCCCATGTGACAGGCTGTGATCTTCATGGAAGCAGATCACCAGGTCTTTCTCCCACAGAGTTTCTGGGTGGGTTTGAACACCAACCTTTCAGTTAGTAGCCAAGCACTTAACTGTTGTGCCATCAGAGTTCCTTGTTAAAATGACTGGAAGAGTTAAATTCTGTAATTAGGATACCCTAGATTACACTGACTCCCTGCCCACAACTCTTGGATGTTTCGGTCTGGTTGTCAACCCCTTTCTCACCCTCAACATGGTGCTTCTCACTCCCTGAAAGCAGCTAAGGAGCTGAGGTCTTAAATGTCTGTGGTGGGTACAGTCATGAAGCTGGGAGATAACGGGGAATGGAATGGCTCATTCTGCTGCCCTTGCACACAACCCCTTGTCCTTCCTTACAAGCCCAGGGTCCTCTCTTCGCAATCTTCTGCCCCGCTGATCCCATGAGCTCTCAGTAGTTTGATAATGGAGGCAGATTTTCCACATGCCAACCTAGAAGAATTTATGAAGAAACAAGAAGGGTGTGAACTGACTTAGAAGAGAAACTTGAAAGCAATGTTTCTGTAGTGGGGTTACCCCGTCATGCCCCATGTCACTGGTGACAAGCATCTGAACAGGATGCTGGGGTAAGCACAGGGTTGTGTGCACCTGTGAGGCTCAACTCTCAGAAACAGACCAGATGTCCGTAGGCTTGAAGGCAGCGGATGCCCAGGAGGGCACTGCCCCAGTTCTCCCCGTAAATAATGGTGGTTGGATGCTGTCTTTGAAAAGAGGAATGTTCTTCTCATCTACTTACCTAGGCAAGGGCTTCTTAGAGTAAGTGTTCAATATTTTCTTTTATAAAATTAATCTTTAAAACTCTGTTGAATATTTTCTTATTATGATAGGCAAGTTATTTCCATCGGAAGTACCAGAGTGTATTTTTTACTGGGCTACTCTGATTTGCACTTTATCATAGGGAAAGAGATTGCCTTGGTCTCAGTTCCCCCAGAAGCAGATCCAGAGCCAAGGATTTGGGTATCAGTGGTTTATGTCGGAGGATTGAAACAGAGAGGCATGGAGGAGAAGGCAGCCAACACAGGGTAAGTGACTCTATGGGTTACTGGAGCTTATTCATAGGGTGGGGAGCTCTGGCGTCTCTGTACACCAATTGCCAAGACTCATCAGTTGTGGGTATTAAAACACGGAACCTTCTGGCCTGTCGGATATAGCAGTGACTTAAATAAAGCTCTTAGGCAAGGAGAAGCTAGTCCACAGTGGGAAGTGAACTGGCACACACCGAGTGGCAAGGTTGAGGGCCTAAGGGTTGCTTCCCGACAGTATTGACTGTGGAAGAAAATCCTCTAAATGCCTCCTTTCTGGACTTTCTCAGACTTTGATAGTAGATATATAGGCTTATGTTCAAGGAAGGACAGCAGCACAGGTGTCTGTTCTCATCCAAATTATAGATAAAAATCCTGGCCCCGATCTAGAATGTCAAAAGCCTCCTTTCTGCCCCCTTACTTTGTAGTTGTTGCTGCTGACAAGCACTTCCCCAGTGAAGAGGAGCCCCTACGTCTCTTACTTGCCCCCAAAGTGTTGAGGCTGCCAGGACAGGTCCCATCCACCAGCCTCAACTGCTCACAAGCTCACACACTGATGCAGTTTATAAATCTTCACAGCATGTTGAGAACACGTTCTTTTTTATCCACAGGAAACCTGCTGAATTGAGCTGACAAAGGGAAGCCGGTGTTTCCATAAGTGAGGTATGACACTTGCTTGGGGAAGCTTGCAGGGATGTTATTAGAACATATACAGACAACATCTGCTACACTCACAGTGCATCAGGATACACAGGAATCAAACTGACTACATCTGTGGAAAGAGACAATGGAGAAGCTCAATATCATCAGTCAGAAAAAGGCCAGGGGCAGACTGCAGAACAGAACATCTATTCCTCATATGCAAGTTCAAGTTGAAGTTGAAGAAAATTAGAACAAGTCCATGAGAGTCAAAATGCAACTGTGAGTATACCCCACCTGAATTTAGAGACATCTCAAGAATAGATTTGATGCGTTGAACACTAATAACCAAAGACCAGATGAGTCGTGGAATGACATCAAGGACATCATACATGAAAAAAGAAAAAAGATCATTCAAAAGACAGGAAAGAAAGAAAAGACCAAAATGGATGTCAAAAGAGACTCTGAAACTTGCTCTTAAATGTCAAGTAGCTAAAACAAATGGAAGAAATGATGAAGAAAAAGAGATGAACAGAAGATTTCAAAGGGCCACTCAAGAATTATAATGATTTTTGCAAAGACCTAGCATTAGAAAACCAAAGGGGAAGAGCTTCTTGGCATTTCTCAAGCTGAAAGGACTGAAGAAAAAAATTCAAGCCTTCAGTTGCCGTATTGAAGGATTCTATTGGAAACCCTGGTGGCATAGTGGTTAAGAGCTATGGCTGCTAACGGAAAGGTAGGCAGTTTGAATCCACCGAGTGCTCCTTGGAAACCCTTTGGGGCCGTTCTACTCTGTCCTATAGGGTTGCTAAGAGTCAGAATCGACTTGACAGTAATGGGTTTGGTTTTGGTATAGGCAAAATATTGAATGACTCAGGGAGCATCTAAAGAAGATGGAAGGAATACACAGAGTCACTGCACCAAAAAGAATTGGTTGACATTCAACCATTTCGGGAGGTAGCATATGATCAAGAACCAGTGGTACTGAAGGAAGAAGTCCAAGCTACACTGAAGGGAATGGCAAAAAACAAGGCTCCAAGAACTGATGGAATACCAGTTGAGATGTTTCAACGAACAGATGCAGCACTGGAGGTACTCACTTGTCTATGCCAAGAAGTTTGGAAGACAGCTACCTGGCCAACAGACTGGAAGAGATCCATATTTGTGCCCATTCCAAAGAAAGGTGATCCAACAGAATGTGGAAATTATTGAACAATATCATTAATATCACACACAAGTAAAATTTTGCTGAAGATCTTTCAAAAGCAGTTGCAGCAGTACTTCAACAGGGAACTGCCAGAAATTCAAGCTAGATTCAGAAGAGGACATGGAATGAGGGATATCACTGCTGATGTCAAATGGATCTTGGCTGAAAGCAAAGCAAAGATGCCACCTTGAGGACTAAGGTACGCCTGACCCAAGCTACGGTGTTTTTTTTTGCCTCATATGTGTGCAAAAGCTGTATAATGGAAAAGGAAGGCCAAAGGAGAATTGATGCTTTTGAATCGAAGTATTGGCAAAGAATATTGAATATACCATGGACTGACAAAAAGAAACGAACAAATCTGTCTTTGAAGAAGTACAACCGGAATGCTCCTTAGAAGCAAGGATGATGAGACTCACATACTTTGGACATGTAATCAGGAGGGTCTAATCCCTGGAGAAGGACATCATGCTTGGCAAAGTAGAGGGTCAGTGAAAAAGAGGAAGACCCTCAGCAAGATGGATTGACACAGTGGCTGCAACAATGGGCTCAAACATAACAAGGATTGTGAGGATGGCACAGGTTCAGGCAGTGTTTTGTTCTGTTGTACGTAGGGTCACTATGAGTTGGAACTGACTCGACTGCACCTAATAACAACAACAACAGCCAACATCTGCTACACTCACAGTGCGTTGGGCAGAGGGCCATATCAACCAACAGCTCACATTTTTATTTTAAAGTCCAGGAGATGGGAACTGACAACTAACCTGACTTGTTTAAAGGTTGTCTTACGCTGGGTTCTCTAGAGAAACAAAACCAGTAAAGTGCATAAATATCTATATAAAGAGACTTATATCAAGGAAATGGCTCACACGATTGTAAAGGCTGGAATGTCCCAAATCCGTAGGTCAGGTTCAAGGATTCTCCTGATTCAGTAGCCGCAGGGGCTGGCATTGGCAGTCAAGACCGAAGGCAAGCTGCTAGCTCAAGTCCCAAGAACTGGAGGTCAGATGAACAGGAGCCAGCTGCAGGATCCAGAGAAAGCAAAAACCTGGGAGCCTTGTCAGAGAGTCCACTAATATTCAATGCAGGCCACACACCCAAGGAAACTCCTTTTCAGCTGATTGGCTACTTACAGCAGATTTTATTATGGAAGTGATCACATTATATCAAATCTCATCATGGAAGTGACCACATCATCATACAACTGCCAAACTACATCATAACTGCCAAACCACTGAGAATCATGGCCCAACAAGTTGACATACAACCTTAACCATCACAGAGGCTCATAACTAGTTGGTAGTAGAATTGGGGTTGACCCAGCTCAACTTCCCCAGTGCTCTAACCATTTTGGGTAAGTCACATAAAACAGTCTGATTCACAGCTGTGAGAAAGGTACAACTCTCTCTCACCAGCAGGACGGTATAATTACGCTGGTGCCAAGCTGTGGGGTGGTTGGAGTGAGAACTCCCTGTGGCAGGACTCTCAGGAGCTGGTGATGCTCTATGTGGCATTGCAAGAAAGCAGGGTTGGGTATAATTCACTGATTCATTCCTTTGTTCAGTTTTGATGGCAACATGGGGTTGGCTGAGCCCTACACAGTAATAAAAACAGGACAGACTAGCTGGTATACACAACAGCATGGATGCGTCTACAGATTGTGTTGAGTGAAAGATGCCAGATCCAAATGAAAATGCATTGTATAAATCCATAAATGGCAAGCTCAAAACAAGCAAAATGAATCTATGATGATAGACATTGTAATGGTGGTTACTCTGAGTGGCGGTTTGCGTTGACAAGGGAAAGGCACGTGGGAGCCTAACTAGGTCATATAAATTCTCAGTATTTTGATCTGGGTAGAAGTTATTGTTGTTGTTAGCTGCCATCACGTTGGCCCCCAACTCATGACTAACCCATGCACAGCTGAATTGGACTGTTGTGATCAATAGGGTTTCCACTGGCTGATTTTTGGAAGTAGATCACCAGGCCTTTCTTCCTAGTGTGTCTTAAGGTACACAGGTGTTTATGTGGGTAAAAAGTACTGAGCTATACATCTAAGATCAGAGCACTTTATGCTCTTTACTATATCCTAAGGGAATGAAGAAAAAGTCAAAGCACCATACATAACATAATAGATCACAAACTTATAAAGGGCATAAGAGTAAAAGAGATAATTTTTCTTCTTTCATTCATTCTTTCAACAAATGTCTATTGCATCTGTGGGTGCCCAGTCCATACCCCCTGAGTACTCACAGTTCTTCTACTAGTTGATAGTGTGCTATACAACTACCTGTCACTCTGCCTGAGGCCTCTCAGCTGGATGCACCAGAGTCTTTTCCTCTGCAAGCAGCCTTTGACCAGCAGCTGCAGGGGTGTGGAGAGTGAATGCCTCAGCTTCCTTAGCCTTTGAGTGGGCTAGCTCTGAGGCATATCTCAAGCTGGCTTACGGGGACTGAATCAACAGTAGTAACCTGATGTCCTACTCACCCTATATTGGCTCCTTCCCTTCCTTGTGTCCTTTCCCCTCTCCCGTTTCCCTGATTCTTGCGATCACATCTCAAATAAACTCCTGTGTTCACATCCTTCCTTGTGTTAGGGTCTGCTGTTGGGGGAACTCAAGCCAAAGGAAACTTCTACTTTCCTCCTGGGGCTACAAGGACCACCAGGCAAACCCGGCCACTGTACTCGTACTGCTCACAGCGTGTTGGAGACCACAGACAGTTCCACAAATACTACAGGTGAAGACTGAGAAGTGCTGAGGCAGCAGGAACGCAGGCTGATGGTGGGCACAGAGCCAGCAGGAGAGCCTGACCTAATCCAGGAGATGCCTTAGAAGCAGAGCTGGGAGTGAGTGCCACTCTCCTCCTCTCCCCCTTCACTCTCTCCCATTCTTCTCTGCTTCCTTCCTTCCTTCTCTTATATAGCCAGGATGAAAGGCAACATTCATTCATTTTACATATCTATGTTCCCATAAATATCAATAAATGTATTGAGTTTACCACCTGTGTTTGTTTATTGTGCTACCAAGACTTAGCATTTAGAATTGTCTCTGGATGCATAGAAGCCACTTTTCAAATATATTTTCACCCAATGTTGCTTCGTATCTGTATGGCATATTTCCTAGGAAAGCCCAGCACACATTTCTCAGACCACTGGAGGAAGATGCCTTTCAGGATTGCTCAAATGTCCTACCAATCATCAGCAGGCAGAAACGTGCACCCAGAACACTCACCTGGAAACAGCCAGCTGACTCCCTTATTGGAGCTGTCATCCCCACCCCAGCAGCATTTCTGGGTGAAGCATTCTTCAAAACTCAAGCATTAGAGCTTAGGGCTTTTCTCTTCTGTTTCCTAAACTGTTTCTTGAAATGGATGGGTCATGGAACTAATTCAGAACTCAGTATAGCAGCAGATGGAACGAAGGCTGTGGTTTGAGAATCCCTTTCCAGATAGATAAGGGTGTCATTTCAACAGGGATTTAGGCATTAAAATAGAACATGTCATTACAATTCTTGCACTAAACTGGCATGCCCCATGAGCAAGGATCATATAGAAACCAAGAACCATGGACCGGCCATTTAAAATATTCTTTATCTTACTCTGGGTGGTATTAGTCAGCTTTATACAAACGCTGATTTTTATATTACAGGCCTAGAAAATCATGTATACAATGGCATGATGTCTACTTTTATTTCTATAACACTTCAGTCAAAATACATGCACTTCCCAAAGACCAAAGTACCCTACTAAATAAAAGGTGAATGTTCTCAGTGAAGCTCTATATAAAGCTATGCTCAATTAAGACTGGATTTTTTAAAGCAGTGGTTCTTTTATTTGTTAAAAATGATGATGTGGGAGAGAGGAACTAAAAGCACTCTCAAATTTTAACCATTTATCTTTTGATAAAAATTAAGGCCCTTCTGGAGTTCCTGGGTTGTGCAAATGGTTTTAATGCACTTGCCTGCTAATTAAAGTGTTGGTGATTTGAGGCTACCCAGAAGCAGCTCAACAGAAACGCATTGCGACTTACCTCAGAAAAAGCATTCACTGAAACTCTATGGAGCTCAGTTCTACTTTGACACATGTAGGGTCTCCATGATTTGGAATAAACTTGACGACAACTGGTATTAGTCTTCTCACAGTTCTGTAGGTCAGAAGTCCAGACACGGAGCGGCTGAGTTCTTCCAAGGCTGAAATCAAGGTGACAGCCAGGTTGTTTTGCTATTTGGAGGCTCTGGGAAGAATCTGCTTCCAAGCTCATTCAGATATTGGCTGAAATGAGTTCCTTGGGACTGTAGGACCGAGGTCCCTAGTTCCCTGACGCAGTCAGCTGGGAGTCAGTCTCACCTCTTTGATGCCACCCACATTCCTTGCCATGGGACCCCCTTTATCTTCCGAGCCAGAACACAGAATCTCCCTCACATCAAGCTCTCTCATCTTTAACTATCTTCTGCAGTAAGAGCCCAATCCCTTTTAAGGGCTTACCTGATTAATCAGGCCAAATGAAGATAATATCCCTGTCTTCAGGTAAACGGTTTTGGGAGCTTACTTGCATCTGTAAAATTCCTTTACAGCAGCACCTAGATTTGTGTTTAATTGAATGACTGTGGAAAATTGTATGTATGCTAGGGGCCAGTAATCTTGGGACCAACCTAGAATTCTGCCTCTCACAGGCCTCTTTGGTAAATATTGATCCACCCCCTTCAGAGAAAATTAGTAACCACAGCATAAGATATGCCTTCTTCTGTACTGATTACTTACAAGGCCCAGCATGCAACAGATGAGAAAAAAGTGGGCCACGTTTATATGGAACCCTGGTGGCACAGTGGTTAAGAGCTCAGCTGCTAACCAAAAGGTCAGCAGCTCAAATAGGTTTATATAAGACCATCAGGAAGAGTGAGCTCGGTGGTATGTTGCAGCCAGTCACACTCAGCTCCAGTTGGTGGCTGCCATGTGATAACATAGGCTCAGTATTGCCAGATCCTCTTATTTTCAAGAGAAGTCAGATTCTCTTGACTTTTAAAAGTTATTTATGAATTCAAAAAATTTAAAATACTGGGTTAACCAAACAAAACTCCTTCGTGATCCTGATGGGACCTATGAGCTACCAGTTACCTTCTGCTTTCTGCAGTCTCGAGGGGTTAATTGACCAATTAATTAAATCCATTCATTTATTAGAAAATACTTATTGAGCACCTACTCCACGTATCCTGGTTCTTGGTGCTGGGAATACAGGCTGGTCATGGGAAGCCCCACTGAGAAGGGGGCATTGGAGTGTAGATCCGAAGGAATGGAGGTAACAAACAGGTGTGTCCCTCTGAGTGATGAGGGTTCCAAGAAGAGCAAACAGCAAGTTCAAGGGCCCTGGGGTGGGAGCGTGCCAGGAATGTACAAAGAATGGCAAGGAGACCAGTGTGACTGGAGTAGAGTGAGCAGAGGGGAGAGCAGTGGGAGAGGAGGTGGAGGGGAACTGGGGAGATCATGTAGGACCTTGCAAGGTAAGGGTGTGAGAATTTTTCAGAGAGGAATGGGAAGACATTGGGGAGTTTTAAGCAGTGGAGTGACATGAGCTGACTTATGTTTCCAAATGATGCCTTTGACTTCTCTGTTGAGAGAAGATTTTGGAAGACCTAGGGTGAAAACAAGGAGGCCTGGTGGTGCATTGGTTAAGAGCTCGGTTGCTAACCAAAAGGTTGACTGAACCCACCAGCGGCTCCGTAGGAGATAGATGGGGCAGTCTGCTTCCATAAAGATTTATAGCCTTCAGAAAAACTATGGGGCAGTTCTACTCTGTCCTATAGGGTCACTCTGAGTTGGAATTTGACTTGACAGTAATGGGTTTTAGGGTAAAACAGGGAGATTGCTTAGGAGGTTATAAAAGTAATCCAGGAATGAGATGATAGGGGCTTCAATTAAGGTGGTTACAAAGTGAAGGTGCTAAGAATTTCTCAGATTCTTGCAATATTGTGAACTTGGCAATTCCAGGCTTTCCTGACTGATAGAATGTGGGGTGTAAGAGAAAAAGCAGAGTCAAGGAAGATGCTGGGGTTTGGGATTCACTGACAATGAAAAGCTGAGCATGCAGATTCAGTTCCCTATTCCAAGTATAGATAATTTTTGCTGGAAGTCAAATAGAAGTCTAGACTTGTCGGTTTCTCCTGGTTCCCATCCCAGCCTCCTTTACTGGGACTGCTTGCCACCCCTGCACCTCCTAGTAAGCTCAGCCTAGATGTTCTTTCAGGAATCACTTAAGCTCTTAGAAATGGAGAATTTAAGAAGCTCCTGCCTCATCCTCTAGACCACAGCCAAAAGTCTGGCTCTAACTCTGTACTCCATTTCTGGTGACGGAATCCCTGCTCTCTCATATAGTGACATAATGTCTATGCAATAACCTGATTATTAGATCTGTTTCCTCTCCTGTGCCTGAGACCCAATGAATGCCTGGCCCTCTTGTCACCTGCAGTATAGCTTCTATCTTTCCCTGACTCTTGGACTGTTAGCCTTTCCTTGAACTTTATAATAGATATAGGGCTATTCAGATTTTCTGTTTTACCTTTGTCAGTTTTAGTAAATTGTATTTTTTCAAGGACTTTGTCTATTTCAACTCGGTTGTCAAATTTGTTAGCATAAAGTTTTTCATGTTCTTATTATTCTTTTAATGAATGTAGGGTCTATAGTGATACCTATGTTTTATTCTTAATATTGGTAATTTGTGTTCATGCTCTTTTTTCTCTATCAGCCTGCTAACAGTATATCAAGTTTGTTGCTCTTTTCAAAGGATCTGACTTTTGGCTTTGTGAATTTTCTCTTCTGTTTATCTGTCCCAGAGCTTCAGCCTTGGAAAGATTCCCCCAATGCTAATTACCTGTCTGCTTGGATTTGACTCAGGGTCAGAAATCAGGTTGATTTGTCAGTTAGTGATACTATGGTGTCTTGTGTGTTACTGTGATGTTGGAAGCTATGCCACTGGTATTTCAAATACCTTGGATGGTACCAAGGCATAAGTAGTTACTGTGTTACCATGTTTTGCATCGTGCTGACCAAAAGATTGGCAGTTCAAATCCACCAGCCGCTCCTTGGAAACCCTATGGGGCAGTTTTACTCTGTCCTATAGGGTTGCTATGAGTTAGAATCAACTCAATGGCAGTGGGTTGGTTGGTTGTTGGTTAGTGCTCTCTGGTGATGCTGTCCTTTTCTAGCAATTGGCCTTCCCTGATGATATGTCCAAAGTAAGCAAGTTGAAGTCTCACCAAAAAACATCATGTTTGGGAAAGTAGCAAGCCAACAAAAACAAGCGAAGCCATCCATGAGATGGGTTGACACAATAACCGTAACACTAGACTCAGACATACCAACGATCATTAAGATGGCACAGGATGAAGCAGTGTTTCATTCTGTTATATATGAGGTTGTCACGAGTCAGAGCCGACTTGACAGAAACTAACCGTAACGGTGACAGTGCTATCTACTTTCTGGTCTACTCTCCTCTGGAAATCAGGTCTAGCCTTTCCTTGTGGTGTATTTATTTTATTTTATTTTCACCCAACAGACATTTATTGAGTATTTATATGTGCAGGCACTGGGAATGTAGCAAACAAATAAGCCGACCTCATAGAACTTATATTCTAGTGGGGAAAGCAGACAATAAACAAGATAAGTAATTATTGTATTTAGCAATTATGTATTTCTCTATATTCATCTATTTCAGTTTTATCAACTTACCACCTGGCTCCATATTTGCTTGTTATGGGCCAGTAATCAGACGGCATTTGCTTTTGGTACATTGTGGGCTTCTTGAGGATACACAGTAGAGTGTAAGGCTCCTTCCAGGAAGCAGTCTCTCCCTGTGGGCAGGGGACTGCCAAGGTTCAGCATAGCCTTCGAAATCACCTCATTTATTGTTTGCTGCTACCACCATTTTGTAGTCTGGGGCTGCAGTGGGGGTGCTGCTGCTGGGTTAACCTGCCTCATGTACGAACTTAATATAGTGCACCAAAGACTGGATGGAATGGTTAAGTTAGGCTTTTAAAATAAAGGCCATGATGAAACAAGATAAATGTGTTTGTAAGTTCTATATTTCCTCAGATGTAGGATGCCATTATTGTAAGACACAGCTCAATCTTTAAAAGTTTATGATTTTGGTACCTTTTTATTTCTGATATCATTTTAAACTTCCCCACAGCTGTTTGACAGCATTGTCTGATGCTGGAGGAGAAGTGCCCCAGCCCCGTCCGGTGGATCCCACCAGTGCTGGCAGCACTTTGATGGCCAGGCTTGATTCCAGGACCTGCTGCTCCTGGAGTTCCTCATCCTATCTCAGTTATCTGGCCATGGCTTGAATTATGATTTCCCCAGAGTAGAGGGCGCCCATTTCTGCTGTCAAAAAAGTGGCAAAATTAATGATGTTCCTTAAACTTCTGGGTTACCAATGGACAAATGAAATTACTATTATTACTGTTGTTATGATGGCTATCATTACTGGTGGTGGCACAGTGGTTAGAGTTCGGCTGCTAACCAAAAGGTTGGCAGTTTGAATCCACCAGGCACTCCTTGGAAACTGTATGGGGCAGTTCTACTCCGTCCTGTAGGGTCGCTATGAGTCGGAATCGACTCGATGGCAACGGGTTTTTTATCATTATTGGTGGCAAATCATTGCAGAAAACCTGCTCCAAAGATTTTTCCAAGCAACCTGCAGTGCTAATTGAGTTTTAAAAAATTGTATAATTTCTACATTTTGTTATTGCTTTGTGTCTTTCAATAGATGTATGCAAATGTTGTCTCTTTTGTACAAGAGACTGACTGGTGGAATCTGTATTGTATCCAAAGTTGGCAGTAATTTACTTGCAAGCTAAATTTATGACATTAAATTTAATATTGAACATTTATATTCATTTAATATTAACAGGACTATAAAAAAATTTTTTTATTTCTTTTATCTAGTTTGGTCTGAAATGGAAATTATGTCTGTCTGTTTTACCAAGAAAAACGTTTCACGTTTGCATACCTGTTGTATCATAAGATTCTTCAAATGGAAATTTTGAGTTATAGATAGGAATTATGACATACAGGTTTAAATGTTATGAACATATTTATAACATTCATGACAAAATAAATTAACAATGTGAGTCTCATAATACTACATTAGACCTTGACTCTGATGGTAAACTAATAATGAAAGCTGTGTGTCAGAAAGAGTCAGTATTAAGAACTAAGTAAATGTTTAAAAACAGGACTTTACAGACCAAAAATTCATTTCATTTATATGAATTTCAAGAACAGGCAAAACCAATCTACCTGACGAAAGTGAGAATGGTGGTTGCCTTTTGGCGGGACATTGGCTGGGGGTCACAAGATGCCTCTTGGGTGGCTAGAAATGGTCTGCCTCTTGATCTGACTGGTGGTTATGCAGGTATGGGTATACATAAACCTTCACCCAGCTGTACACTTCAGCTGTGTGCACTGTTCTGGATGTACATCATCTAGCTATAAAAATAAAAATACATAAAATACACTTCCCCATGCCTCCCAGAGATTTATGGTTGTTTTTTACAACAGCCACAGATTTCCCTATTGACCCATTGCAGATTTTGCACAGTCTTTGTCCTGAAGATTGAGTTCCTTTTGGAGAATATGGAGGCTTCCAAAAGCCCAAGACTTTTCATCATGTCATTCTTGCAGAAAAACATGCTGTTAGAAAGACAGAATGAAATTTATTTTGTCACTATTTGTTTACGTGGATATATGTATTTAGTCTGCATGCCTTTTCCTTATTTCCTGCTATATATGCAGCAGACACAAAGTATATTGAGCTCTGTGCTGCATGCCTGTAAAGAAGCCAAATTTTCATTTTAATGATTATTTATGTTTCTTTTGGGTTCCTGCAAGAGACTATCTGAACTTACTATAATAGCTATGTGTGTGCTTCAATAAAAAACTGTTAAATTCAGCGTTGCTAAAGAGCTGAATAATAATTTAAGATATAAATTCATGACTTTGTCTCCGTTTCTATTCTCCTTTCAAACTGTCAGAGGCTCCTGCTTCCCCCTCAGTTAGGTATAGGGCAGGGCAGGAAGCCGAGGCAGGCTGAGGGCTGCTGGCTTTTGTTTGGAAAGCCTCAACTGGCTAAGGAGGGTAGGGTTGGCTGCAGAAATGGTTTTCTCTGACTTAAAAGAGTCAAGGGCTGGGGAGAAGGAAGAGGTAGATGAGCTTCCAAGAAGCTCTTCTCGAGAGACCTTAGGGCAGAAATCTGAGGGCATGTCCACCAAGGCAGGGACGCAGACACTAAATTCCACTGTTCAAGAGTGAGAGCCAAATCCTAACACCTTAAGGAGCCATGAGGACGGGGATGATGGACGCCTCATGATGCATGGTGACCAATGACTTGACCTCCGACCTGGTGCCTCCCCTCCCAAAGCCTTGGTATTGACCCAGGCCTGAAGGCTGATGGAGGAAGCCCCAAGAGCACCTGGGATTAAGTGTTGTGGGTCAGGTGGGATGAGAGACTCAGGGTCAGAAATTAGGTTGGTTTGTCTGTTTGTCATACTGTAGTGACTTGTGTGTTGCTGTGATGCTGGAAGCTATGCCTCCAAAATTTCAGATACCAGCAGGATCACCCATGGTGGACAGGATTCAGTGGAACTTTCATACTAATGCAGACTAGGAAGAGAAGCATGGTGATCTACTTCTGCAAAATCAGCCAATGAAAACCCTATGGATTGCAACAGAATACTGTCTGATATAATGCTGGACAATGAGACCCTGAGGTTGGAAGGTACTCAAAATACACAGTGGCCTTCATAATGGACTTCAGCATAGCAACACAATTATGAAAATGGTGCAGGACTGGACAACGTTTTGTTGTATTGGACATGGGGTTGTCATCAGCTGGAGATGACTCGGTAGAAACTAACAACAAAGGAAAGATGCTGCTTTAAAACCTATGGGTTTATGGGTGGAGGTTCATACCTGCAATGTTATGGAACGGTGTTCCCTCCCAAATCTCCATCAGTAATTTGAGGTGAGTTTTATAGCAAGTAACCACATGTTTTATGACCCCTAGGAAGAGTTCTAGGAGTCCCTGGGTGGCTCAAATGGATCTAGACTGCTAACCAAAAGGCAGATGGTTAAAACCAGAGATACCTCGTAAGAAAGGCCTAGCAATGCGCTTCCAAAAGGTCATAGCCTTGAAAACTCTATGGACTACAGTTCTACTCTGTGCATGTAGGGATACCATGAGCTGGAATCAACTTGATGACAATGGGTTTTGATTTTTAAGAAGAGTGGTTTGTAAGTGTGGTCTTTGAGAATGCTAAGTTGAAAAATATCAATTCTGATACTTTGGGGCCATGCAGAGGTCTTCCAAGTCAGACGTGAGCGTGGGTGCTGGAGGCTTGAACTCTGAAGGGAAAGTGAGAGGCCAGCAGCTGGGCTTCCTTCTGGGCTGGGACTGAAGCAGGATGGCTGTTACAAGGGATGTAGGGACCCACGCGTCAGCCTCAAGCCAAGAGGGGAAGGGTTTGAGTTAGGGGATCTAGGTATTGCCTTGAATCATGGGCCAGTTAAATTAACCAGTTCAAGGAAGCTATTGGAAAAAAAGATACGTTTGAGATGCAACCTGATCAGGGTATCAGGGACCTAGCTGTATTTCAGTCTGGAACACGTGTATGTGTGTGCGTGTGTGTGTGTGGAGAATAATCTAGTTATCTATAATTTACCTCCCTACATGCTAGTATTTTTTCTGACTATAGTTAAATTGCTTTTCAGCCTAAAGAGCTCACCATACATTGTTGGAACCACTGGCTACGTATGAAGCACATCAAAGAAAACTAAAACAAAACCCCTAAGCTTGTAATCTTTGAAAGTGCAATTCTTCATAAGTCTCCTCCAGCTTCAAAATTCTGTGAAACACACGTTGTATAATCCACAAAATAAATGACAATATTAATTATATATTGTTTGCTGTGCTCTGAGGTCTCAATTAGAAAGATACTCAAGGTATTACAGAGGTTGGCCAAAAATGTCCAAGAACGGATAGGAGAATGAGCAGAATCAAGCAGAAGAATGGTTTGAATAATAGCATATTGATAACAGATAATACAAACTTTTTTGATTAGGCTTCAGAGGAATTTGAATAGAAGTGCATTGTTTGGAATGTGTATGATTTGGTCTCAATAAAAATATCCAGTTGCAGAAATATTTCATGTGGTTTGAACTAACAGGCAAAAAATTAAAAATTCATTGGTATACACTAATTCATGTAATTGTATATTTTGGAGGTAAGTATAATGGCATAAATTTTCTATAATGGAACTGATTGGAAAATGATCTCTTTGAGGTAATTTATTGCTGGTCATAAGATTTCTTTGGTTTAGAAAAATGCTGGGTTTAGTTAAATCAGTAACACCAAATGAAAGTCTGCTTTAATAAAAACGTGGATCTGAAAATTGTAGTTTTTAGTAAATGGGCATTTGACCCATTAAAAGTGTATTGGTTTATTCTTCATGTTGGCTTTTCCTGAAACACATTATTTTGAAGCACTGGCCAGGTACTGCTCCAACAGTGAAACACCCTCAGTAATTGGTAAAACAATTCTTCCTAATCAGCTTGACTTTTTTCCTTTGTTAGGTTCTTATGATGGAAAAAGAAATAGCTTATCTTGCTTTTGTTGAAGACAGCAAAACAGTAATTTTACTGTCAGAGAATCCACTTGGCATGATGGAAAAATATCTGCAGAATTAGATCATGCAGATGACTTGGGCCCCAAGTCCTCTGTTCTGCACCCAGCAAGCGCTCCCTGTGCTTGTCTGGGCAAGGCTGGCCCTGGTCCCTGACACAGATTCTGCCACTCTTTTTGGAACAGGATCCCATGGTCTAATTGACCTTATTGTTAGGAAATTGTACATAAAATTAGGGAACTCCAAAAAAACAGAGAGCTCAGACAGAGCTCCTCCTTGCACAGGGTAACGTACATATGGAACCAGTTACCTGGATCGTGATTGAAGCAGGGAGCACAAATGGCTTCAAGAGGCTCCCAGGTTTATTTCTGGACATGAGGGGAGAGGGAAGAAAGACGAGGCTCACAGGAAGGCAGGATTAAGATGCAATTGGGAAGGACAGGCATGTAAATAATTTCACTCATTCTTCCAATTTCTTTTTAAGTTTATAGTATATCCCCAACAAAAGACCACTTGGCTACATGGTATATTTGGGGCCGATTCCAACTGACAGTCCTGATCTGTCACTCCCTCTGGGTGCATGGTGTCCAGGGTAAAGTCTGGGCGGCCTCCCACTGCATCCCGAGCAGACAAACAGAAGGAAAGGAGTATGAGGCCAGCTCTCTCAGTGGGATCAGGCCAGACCGCATACCGTCAGGAGCGAGCCCCACAGGCCTGACTGCTTTCCACTCCATGTGTCCAGGAAAGGGTACTGAAGGCTGCTTATCGGTCTTGTCACAGACCGGTTTCATGTAAAATCCTGTTCCTCTGCAGGATTAGGAGGCCCAGGTAAATAGCAGAAGAGCTGGAGGTTGCAGGTACCAAAAAAGCCAAAAACCCAACAGGAGGCGTCTGAGGTGGCTTTGTGGGGCCTCCTTCTACTTGCCTGCTCTTCCACTCAGCCCTGGGAGGGGTTTCAGAAGGGCAGCAAAGGAAGGACTGGGTTTCCCGCTTGCAGCACTGGGTGCGGTGAGCCTCCAGCAACCATCTCAGATACATCCAGAAGTCCGGCTTCTGTGAGCCCAGGCCACCGCTAACTGCACGTAGCCCAAGTAGGGGGATAATGGGGCCTCTGGGGAATGTGAAATGGTGTGAAAACTGTCTTGGCTGGGACCTAAAACACTAACAGTTTTAAGTAGGGAAACATTGTAGGTGGAAGCAAGGCAAGTAGGGGGCTGCAAGGACTCAGTATATTGGGGGGTGAGAAAAAGAGTACCGCTGGTCTGGAAGAGGAGTTTGTTAGTCCAGAAAACAACTGCAGACACCAGCCATTTTAAACTTTAACCATGTGGTGATTTAGTACTCAGTACCCTGTGCTGTTTCTGAGCTGGGAAGTGACACTTATAGGCTAGCGTGCCATCTGGGCCATTGCCATACTTGGGGGCTTCATGTCATGGACACTTATCTGTACTCCCCCTGTGTCTGCTGACTTCCACCAAGCCCCAGGGTTCTTCTCATTACATTTACACGTTTGGCCAAGGCCTGGACTTGAGGGGGGGTTCGAGGAGTAGGCCAAGGGCAGGCGAGATAGATGATGCAAACAGCCCAGATGAAGAAGGTGAAGGCAGGCCCCTCTGTGCTGGTTTCCCTTTATGCAAATGATAATTTCTGTTTCTGAAGACTTGGTTTAGGTTCTTATATTTTTAATCATCCATAATAAGTGAGTTTTATCCTGCTAATGGGGCCTGGCATGGGGTGGTTGTTCAGCTTCAGAAGCCCCCAGCTGATGGCAGACCAGGCTGCAGCCTGCTCCCACCAGCCCTTGGGCCACTTGTTTCACAGGCTCATCCTGTAACAGGCCCGCATGGGACCTTGGGCCTACTAAACAAAGGCTGAGCTGAATGCCCCAAAGGAGGCTTGTCCCTTTAAAGGAGGTTCCATGTTATTCCATTCCTTGGCTAATCGTGAAGTGTCAGCCCAAACCAGAGTGGCTTGAGGACACAGGTTGGCAGGACAGAGTCCAGCTCCTCACAGTGGCTTCTCTGAGTTGTCTGTGTATAGAACAGTGACTTGTACATAGTAAACCCTTAGCTGACATGGTTAAATGGAATTATTTGGTAGCATGACGGAAGAGGGGGAAAGTGAGGTACCCCTCTTCGTAACAAACCTGAGGTATTAGTGTAAGCTGCCAGTTTTGAGCTGCCCATGCCACCTGCAAATTGAGCTGGGGTATTTAAACCAATCTAAGACCTTCCTTTCATTTCCTAGAATCAGAGGTTCTCCCTTTACTGCTCCATAAAACGGGGAAATTTTAGGACTTATTTCATATTGTTTTTGTGGTGATTAAATGACTGCAGTCAGTGTCTGGTGTAGTAAGTGCTGTATGTGCCATTTCATCATTATTTTATGATTATTATTTCTATTATCATCACTGAACATAGGTAATAAGGCTTTCAAAGTCAAGATTTATCTCCAAATCAACGGAGAACTGAGCATCAGTCCTGAGGGAGCTGAGCCCTCGTCTTTATAGGAAGCTCTGCGTTCGTTGTGAAAACAGAGTCTTTTCATCTGTCAAAATCAGGAAGTAGCTGAAATTCAAAAATTCCTAGTCACCTGAGATTTTCTGCCTGTTTTACGAACCATAGTTGAACATAAATTAATTTTGGGAACATACTGAAGTTTACTTGTGTCTCTAGACCATTTAATAGTCCAACTTTCCGAAAGATGGCTCTGCTGTTGATTTTGACTTTCTTTGGGCTCTTTGTAAAAACTTCTCCAGCTTTTGAAATGGCCCTCAGTCCCAGGGGAGCATTCCACTTTTAAGAGCTCACTCCTGTCTGTTACCTTTCTGTGTCTTTTAGTTCCTCTTCTCAAGAAGGAACCACTAATTACTAATTGGTTGATAATTAGTCTGTGCATTGCAAACTTGTTCTTGTAACCCACCCTGTTCCATTTAGGGGGAAGGCAAGGCATGTATAGAAACATAACTATCTAGACCCATGACTTCGGAAGGGTTTGAGAGAGAGGCAGTTCCTGGAGGAGTTATGAACTGGCCAGGCTTCCTCAAACGTCCTCTGAAAAAGGTGATTTGCTAGAGCTGGTTGGAATCGACTCCTGGGCAATGGGTTTGGTTTTTGGTTTCGCAGTGGGGTAGTGCTATTGCTCAACCCTGAATGTCATTGCTGAAAGGTCATTAGTGGTCATCTTCGTCCAAATGGTACAGTTAGGAAAATGAGCTTAAATGTCTTCCTGCTACATGTGAAGCACTTTAAGAACTTCTCATCTTAGCTCATTTGATCTTCATGAAACCCAAGTTGGAAGCTACCATTGATATTCCCATTTTCACTTAAGAAAACTGAAGTGCAGGGAGGATGAGAAACTTGCCCATGGACAGATAGAGAGTGCCCAGCTTGGACTCACATCCAGGCAGTTGGACTGGAGAGTCTAGGGCTCAGCCACAGCTCTGCACTCCCAGCCACAGTGGGAGTTGGCAATGGAAAGTTGACCGGAGTCAGAATTTCAGTAGTTGAACCCTAGTCCTACACCCCTACTTTTCAGGAAATATTGGGAATCTCTCAATTTTCCCTGAGGCACATGTTGGGGGCATCTACTTGGACAGACTGCAAGTGCAGGGAAGGGGACTGTCCAGGAGGCCACATGGAAGGGTATGGCCAGGAGTAAAGCTCCATTCCTTGGATGCACGCTGCAGTGCATGTGGAGCCAAGAAGGAAGGAAGTTAGAAATGAGACAAGAACCAGAGACAGGGTC
Source organism: Trichechus manatus latirostris (assembly GCF_000243295.1). Lineage (NCBI taxonomy): Eukaryota > Metazoa > Chordata > Mammalia > Sirenia > Trichechidae > Trichechus > Trichechus manatus. Next base: position 5,504,503 of record NW_004443978.1, on the reverse strand, counting down.
ATTCATAGACGCAGCCAGGAAGATGTGATGTAGATTTTGAGGTATTGTTTTTTCTTGATTCTTGAGAAGTTTTGACCAGATTATGGGCTAGTTTGCATAGGTAGAAAACAAACACCAAGGTTTCTACACTGAGATGGTGGGGCCCCTGTGGTTCAGAGAGGCGGGCTGGTGGCTGGCCACCATTCAGGAGGGACCCAGCTCTTCTCAGAGAAGCCTCCCAGGCCCCTCCTGGTTCCACAGAGGACATTTGGTCAGGAATGCCTGGCAAGGCACAAAAGAAGTGACTGTAGAGTAGGTTGTCCTTGATGCCTAAGAAGGCATTAGTGAACTGGCCAGTGTTATGCTGTTGTTGTTGTTTTTTCCTAGGATTAATCCTTTAACTGCTCAAACCTATGTAATTTATTTTCAGGATAATTCTCAGGCATTACTTGCATGGTGTAACAAGATACAGACAATAATTGTTTTTAAAGCAAAGCGAATGTGTCTATTGTTTAATTTTGTACATCTATGTGTATTTTCATACATCTTCATATCAAATTATATGAGATCAATGCTCATAACATTTTACATATTTTTAAGTATTTGCTTTCATTTTATTTCCAGTGGCATACAACCTCTATAACTGGACACTCACTGAAATGAGTTTTAGTGGATTAGCTTTTTTTTTTTTTCATACTCAATGAATAATCCTAGTGTTCAAAGCAGTTTTAAATTTATATATTATTTAAAAGTGTCAGTGCTTCATGCCAGTGTGACATGTTGATCTCTGACAGCGCTTTGTAAAAGTAGCTGTATATATTCTATATTCCTAGATTGTAGTGCACCCTTTGGAAATAGATATTTGCTGCTGCATTTCCTTGAACATTGATGACTAAATTAGAGCACCACATTGCGTTCATATTCAGTAACTTTTGTTTAACGGCAATTTAGTCTTATCTTTTACTTCATTAATATGGTGGCCAAGAGAGAAGATGGCTTCGCCTCAGTGTCTTGTTAGAGCAAAGTTTTGTACTCCTTCCAATTCATTCTCTCTTTACTTATGCCAATATGCTCTTTCAGCATTGATTAGTGTGGTGGAGTTGAGCAACATTAATATGTTCAGTAGCACTAGTTACTTACAATAACAAGGTCTTCACATCAATGAGAAAGACCTTCCTAATCATTTTTAAAGATAACCCAAAATTTAGAGAAGGGAGGAATCTCTGACATTACTTAGTCCACAGTTCCCATTTTCAGATGAGGAAACTGAGGCCAAGTGCCACTAAATGACTTGATCAGGGTCACAAAGTAGTGGTAGAGCCAGGAGCAGGTGTGACGTCCTCAGTGGTATCTGAACACTGCTGGAATCTGCTTCCTCATGGCTTTGTGCCGCCCCTACCCTCTGACCCATCTACAAATATCCTGATTTCCTTCCGGTGTCTCTTCTGTCTGGGCCAGATTTTTCTTGTTCTGAATGAGGCTACCTCTTTCGAAAGCAAGTTTTGTAAATCACCATGCTTTGTATCTTGCTTTTTATTCACAATTGTTTTTGAAGAAATATCTACTTGAAATTTTGTATTTAGTCATTCAATTTTTTTTTTTATTGTACTTCAGGTGTAGGTTTACAAAACAAGTAGTTTCTCATGAAACAGTAGTACATATATTGTTTTATGACATTGGTTAACAACCTCACTACATGTCAACCCTCTCCTTTCTCAACCTTTTTTTTTTTTGGTGAAAACATACGTGGCCAAAAATTTCTACATGCACATTTCAGTGACATCGACTATGCTCTTCCAATTGTGGTGCTATTCTCACTTTAAATGAAAGTTTACAGAACAAAATAGTTTCTCATTAAACAGTTAGTACACGTGTTGCCCTATGACAATGGTTAACAACCTCACAACACATCAACACTATCCTTACTCAACCTTGGGTTCCCTGTCACCAGCTTTCCTACCCCCTTCTGCCTTCTAGTCCTTGTCCCTGGACTGCTGTGCCTCATTAGTCCCACTTGGTTTTATGGGCTGTCCACTACCCGGCTGAACGGTGAACCTTGGAAGTGACTTCACCGCTGAGCTAAAAGGGTGTCTGGGGGTCATACTCTTGGGGTTTCTCCAGTCTCTGTCAGGCCAGTAAATCTGGTCTTTTTTTTGTGTGTGTGAGTTAAAATTTTGTTCTACATCCTTCTCCAGCTCTGTCCAGAACGCTCTGTTGTGATCCTGGTCAGAGCAGTCAGTGGTGGTAGCCAGGCACCATCCAGCTGTACTGGACTCAGTCTGGTGGAGGCCTTGGTAGCTGTGGTCCATTAGTCCTTCAGATTAATCTTTTCCTTGAATCCTGTTCTCTTCACTCTCCCTTGCTCCTGAAGAGATAAGACCAGTGGAGTATCTTAGATGGCTGCTTACAGGCTTTTAAAACCCCAGACGCTACTCACCAAGGTGGAATGTAGAACACTGCCTTTATAAACTGTGTTATGCCAATTGAGCTAGATATTCCCGGAGACCATGGTCCCCACAGCCTTCCGCCCAGCAATTCAGTCCCTCAGGGAGTTTGGATGTGTCTATGGAGCTTCCATGACCTTTCCTTGTATAAGTTGTGCTGGTTTCCCCAGTATTATGTACTGTCTCACCCTTAACCCAAGATACCACTTATCTATTGCCTATTTAGTATTCTCCCCCTCACCCCTCCCATCCCTGGTAACCAACGAAGATTGTTACATTTCATGTGTGAACTTTTTCATGGGTTTTTACAATAGAGGTGTCATACAATATTTGTCCTGTTGTGATTGACTTATTTCACTCAGCATAATGTCCTCCAGTTTCATCCATGTTATGAGATG
>NW_004443978.1:5469704-5500853 GCF_000243295.1 Trichechus manatus latirostris | reverse complement strand
TGTTTCATTTTTTTTTTGCAGATGGATATCCAGTTTTGCCAGCACCATTTGTTAAAAAGACTGTCTTTTCCCCATTTGATGGACTTTGGGCCCTTTTTGAAGATCAGGTGACTGTAGGTGGATGAATTTACATCTGGGTTCTCAATTCTGTTCCATTGGTCAATGTTTCTGTCATTGTACCAGTACCAGGCTGTTTTGACTACCATAGCTGTATAGTAGGTTCCGAGGTCAGGTAGTGTGTGTCCTCCAACTTTATTCTTCTTCTTCAGTAGTGCTTTACTTATTCAGGGCATCCTTCAAATATTTTTGATCACCAATCTAAGAAACATTAATTGAACACCAAGTAGGGGCTATCACAGTTCCAGGACAATGAGATATTTTAAAAGAAAGTGAAGACCCTGATTTTATCTATAAGGAGTTGATGGCCAATACCTACCAAGAGAATAATAATGTAGAATCTCCCGTGGGATTGTTATGGGCATTAAATGAGCTAATCCTTATGTGGCCCTTATGCCAATGCCTTGCAGAATAGAAAGTGTTCGATAATGTTAGCAATGATTATTTTGATCATCACTATCATGCCACATACTTTGAAATATTTCTGTGTATATATGAACTAAACTGGACACGGGCTCATGGTCTTCCCTTAAACACATATTTATTTCATGCTTTCTCTCTTAGTACCATTTCCTGACTTGCTGTGGTCTAGGGATAGTCTTGGTTTGGTTGACTGAAAGCAGAGCCTAACACAAGTATGTGAGTGCAGAGAGTGATTTGAGCAGTGATGCTAGAGAGCAGGAGTGAGGCAGGCAGGAGGAAAAGCCAAACAGTGTGTGCTATTGAGATTCCTGCTGTGCCACCAGGGCCTCCACCCCACCAGTGCCTCTAAGAAAGGAACCAATGCCTCTTGGAGTTATCTGAGGATGGGAGGTGGAGTGTTTATCCACTCCTTCCCACCTTTTATTGCTTGAAGGTTTCCTGAAGGCCTTATCTGTCTCCACCTCCTGGGATGCTTCTGGGGGTGTCCCCCCACAGAAAGCCCATGTGTGGGCTGCTACCAGCAGGAGCAGAGGCTTCGATCATGTAGACCTATCCACTACAGCTGGGGCTGAAATCAGTAGGGGTTAGGGGTGGAGGGGATGGGACCTGACACCAAAGGCCTTTGCTCCTAGGATGGAGAACTCAGATGGACAATGTCTGGAGGGGGAGAAATGAGCTCTTTTTCTAAGTTTAATTTTGGATTTTAAATTCATCTCTCTTCCCCCCCTTGTTTCCACCCACACTATAAAACAATTTTGCTCTCCCGAAAATGATTGCCTTATGCATAATTTAACAAATAATTGTTTGATAATATTAGTTTAATGGATGGATGCACATAAAGGCTTTATTGCCTGATCTGTAGCCAGGTGTCCAGCACATTGCGTTATGGAGACACCAGTTAAGCTGCAGTGATTAGGCTCTGCTCAGGCTCATCTCTGCCGGCCACAAGAAAACAGACAGATTAATGGAAACTTTCAACTCATAGCATCTCTCCTATTCACCACCTTGCCACTTTTCAAGGTGACAAATGTATCACTTGCTTATACTTAAGTAAATTTTTTACACTAGATGTTTCTATGCAAGGAGTGGTTTAATTACTTTTATTTGGTTTCTCTCACAGTTATTGACTCCTTCCTTCCTCCCTTTCTCCCTTCCTCCCTCCCTCCTCCCCCCATTTATTCCTTCCTTCCCTCCTTCAACATTGGTTGAACACTTACCAGTTATTAATTAGTGTATGGGGATATAGAGATGACTATGACATGGAAAACAATCCAAGAAGCCAGACTATATGAAGAAAAATGCAGCATCAAGATTGGAGGAAGACTTACTGACAACCTCTGATATGCAGATAACACAACCTTGTTTGCTGAAAATGAGGACAACTCAAAGCACTTACCGATGAAGTTCAAAGACTGTAGCGTTCTGTATGGATTAACCCTGAACATAAAGAAAATCCTCACAGGGCTGTGGGGACCATGTTCTCGGGGAATATCTAGCTAAATTGGCATAACATAGTTTATAAAGAAAATGTTCTACATTCTACCTTGGTGAGTAGCATCTGGGGTCTTAAAAGCCTGTGAGCAGCCATCTAAGATACTCCACTGGTCTTACCCTTTCGGGAGCAAGGGAGAATAAAGAAAACAAGATACAAGGAAAAGATTAGTCCAAAGGACTAATGGACCACAACTACCACATCCTCCACCAGACTGAGTCCAGTACAACTAGATGGTGGCTGGCTACCACCACCGACTGCTCTGACAGGGATCACAGCCGAGGGTCCCGGACAGAGCTGGAGAAAAATGTAGAACAAAATTCTAACTCACAAAAAAAGATCAGACTTAGTGGCCTGACAGAGACTGGAGAAACCCTGAGAGTATGGCCCCTGGTCACTCTTTTAGCTCTGTAATGAAGTCACTCCTGAAGTTCACTGTTCAGCCAAAGAATAGACAGCCTCATAAAACAAAACGAGACTAATGGGGCACAACAGTCCAGGAACAAGGATGAGAAGGCAGGAAGTGACAAGAAATCTGGTAAAGGGTACCCAAGGTGGAGAAGGGAGAGTGTTAACATGTCATGGGGTTGTTAACCATTGTCATGAAACAATATGTGTACTAACTGTTTAATGAGAGACTATTTTTCTGTAAACCTTCATCTAAAGTACAATAAAAAAATTAATTAATTAAAAAAAGAAAATTCTCACAACTGGGTCTATAAGCAACATTGTGATGAATGAAGAAATTGAAGTTGTCAAGGATTTCATTCCACTTGGATCAACAATCAATGTTTATGGGTGCAGCAGTCAAGAAACCAAACTATGTATTGCACTGGACAAATTTGCTGCAAAAAATATCTTTAAAAATTTAAAAAGCAAAGATGGCTAAGGTGAGCATGACCCTAGCCATGGTCTTTTCAATTGTGTCACATGCATGAAAAAGCTGGACAATGAAAAAAGAAGACGGAAGAATTGATACATCCAAACTGTGGTGTTGGTGAAGAATACTGAATATACTATGGCCTGCCAAAAGAATGAACAAATCAATCTTAGAAGAAATACAACTAGAATGCTCATTAGATGAGAGGATGGTGAGACTTGGGCTTGCTTTCTCTGGACACGTCATCAAGAAAGATCAATTGCTATAAAAAGACATCATGTTTGGTAGAGGGTCAGCAAAAACAAGGGAAATCCTCAGTGAGATGGACTGACACAATAGAGAAAACAACAGAATCAAATATAGCAAAGATCATGAAGATGGCTTAAGACAAGGCAAGTTTTCATTCTGTTATACATAAAGTCATCATGAATTGGAGCCGACTTGACAGTATCTAACAACAATGATGATGACATGGAGCCTACCCTCAAAATACTTGTACTTACATATGTGTGATAGGATGTTATATAATAAATATGACATGATGTAAAATTTTGAGACCACCCTTCAATATGGCAAGGAGATTCAACTTCCCAGGAGAGGGTGGGAAATGCACACCAGGCTCCAATTCATGATTGCACTGTGCTCCAAAAGTTGATTTATAGGCCATTTGTTTGTTTCTCTAGGGAGTTGTATTCTGAGTTCCAGTGTTACATCTGGTGCTTAGGGTCCTATTTAGCCTATTTAGGTCTTGGTATAGAAAACTAATTCCATTAGAAGCTCTCAGCCATTCTAAGCCTGACTTCTTCTTCTCTTCCCAGCCTCTGGGACTCAGGCAATAGGGATCATGGGAAGAATGTGTGTCAGACAGAATTCTCACTGAGCAGCTGTAGGAGAATGAGTTTTGGGATGTGTGTTTATGAGTCAGGAACAGTCTGGTAATGGAGGCTGGTAACAGCACTGGCTCACAACTTCTAGGTCAAGGGGAGGAGGGTTCTAGGGTTATAGGATATAACCTATATATATAGGTTATAGGGATATAGGGTAGGAACAGGGACAAAGACCCTTATAGCAGATTTATCAAGGGTTAATCTTTCATAAATCAGGGCTACTAGCATAGGGATAGTTAAACATTTTATTTTATTCTACTTATCATTTGGGTTTGCACTGTCTAAAGATTGAAATAATATATCTGCTTTACTGAAAATATCAACCATTTTATTGCCTATAGGAAGCACACTTTTTCTAAGGATCCCACTGAACTCTATAGATGCATGATGCGTATGTACCCTTATACACTTACACTTAAGCTATACCTTGTGACACTTGTATTCCTCTGGTGGAAGGGGAAGGCAAATTCTACAACAAGCCCATGGTTATATTCTAAGTGAAGAAACAGAGGTACAGCCAAGAGTTAAAAGTTACAAAATCTATTCCAGCTATCTATCACTGTGTAGAAAACCATGCAGAACTTAGTGGTTTAAGCCAGGAACAGCATTTATTTTGCGCAGGAATGTAGTATTTGGGAGGTGATCATTTATGCTCCACTCAGCATCATATCAGCTGAGCCAGCTTAGAGGCTGGAGGTGGACCCATCTGAAGGCTTGCTCACGTTCTGATGCTGGTTGATGGCTGGAATCTTAGCTAGGGCTGTGGCTGGAACACCTCTTCATGTGGCCTGAGCTTCCTTACAACATGTGGCTGAGATCCAACACAATTACATCAAGTAAGCATCCCCTCTATGCCAGGCTCTGAGTTAAACGCAATGCCACATGGACTCTCAGAGAAAGTAGTTCTAAGACATTTACAGATAAGTCAGAAACTCAGTCTTCTTTCCCTCATCAATTTATTATATATTACAGAATGCCAACTGTATTTATACAAAAAACACTTTGAAAAGGTAAAACATAATTTAAAAAATGATAATCATATGTACAGGTTTCTACTAAACTCTTGATTAACCATATAAGTCAGGGTGGCAGCAATACTCCTCTACAGATCACTTTGGACATTAATGTAATCATAGTAGACACTCTTGTCACAAGAAGTATTTCCTATATCCTTCCCTGGACACACAAGCCTAATTTACATTAAAGTTAAAAAAAAAAAAAAAAAAAAATGTCAAGCACCAGCAGCTCTTACAATTCCTTTAATAGCAAGGGTAAGATGCAAAAGTGTTTCCTTTGGGGGCAGCAAGAGAGTCTTGGATAATTATCACCTGTCCACTCAGTGGGAACCAGCCTAATACTGTTGTTGACTATTCACGTCCTGAAACGTTTGCTCTCTATCTATAAATTAATTTTAATGTGTACTTCAAAGGTTGATCAGCCTTTCTTTAAAGGAAAAAAAGACAGCTGGTTTCTTGGAAGACTTTTTGAATTACATATTTCCTTTACATTCTTTAAATAGACAGATTAAACCCCTATTTGAAATGAAAGTAGCCACTTACTCATGTAAATGAATCATTTTTCCTTCAGTCTTTAAAGGAAAATAGATTAAAGGAAATGGAGAGTCTAAAGAGTCTTTTGGTAAGGAGAGTGTGTTGAAATTCCCATTTTTTTCCCTATTGCCCTATTTCCCCCACCTCATTTAGGCTTTCTATGGCTTTTAAAAGACCAGAGAAAGAAAAGTTGCTTTTCTAATCAGCGCAGTTTCACAAGCAGTCAGTGGCATTACTGTTTCCATTTAAAAGTAAAAAAAAAAAAGGTGGGGACATGTCCTCCCCCCATGAATCTTGGTGGTCAGGAATTGTCAATACGTGCCTGGGCAGCGAGCTGTGAAGTGCACTTCAAGACTTGCCAAGATGTATTTTTCACTTAGAGATTTATTTTAAAATATTACTTTATAAATAATAGGTCAATCCATCCTTTGCTTTTCATTTTGTAATTTAAAATAGAGGATGTGAGATGTTAATGAACTAGCATCAAGGTTGCCTTGAGGTGGTTCTCAGGTCCCACACGGAACTTTAGGAGGATTGGTGGAATCTAGTGTTAGACTTAATAAAGGCCATTTTCATAATTCTCAGGGAGCAATGCAGATGTCTCCCCTTTCTCCCACCATATGCATTTCATAAATGCAAATGTGGCTTTTAAAGAAGACTGCCTGCTTCACTGAGGAGCACCATTTTCACTCTGATAGGGAAACAGAACGGCCCCTCCCTCTCAGCGTGGTTCCCAGAAGATCCTTCTTTGAGGATCATGATTTCACAGAGGTTGGGGTTGGCCTGCACTTTCCAGAGTATCCAAGTTGTCAAAGCCCTTTGTATTCAAAGCCTCCTACGCAGGAGGGATTCAACACAAGTTTGTAGACATTCTTGAATCTGTCTTCAGATTAGGCCAATTGCCATTTTATGGGTGTGAAAACCTTCTGGTGTCAGATGACCTTCTTTGCGCAAATGAGGCAGCTTCAGATTTGGAATTTGAAGACTTGGTTTTCAATCCGAGCTTCGTTTCTCATTCACTTCTTCAGTCAACCAATATACTGAATGTAACTGTGTGCCAGACACTGTCCCAGCTGCTGAGAACTAGGTATGGCTCCTGACCTTGGAGTTTTCATCTCAGATAGCACTTTTCAAACACTCTGTAGTGAAGAACCCGCTTTAAAAATTGTTGTTGTTTTCTTAAAAAGCCTTAAAAATAGTTTTTTTTTTTTTTAGTTCACTATGCACCAATACTTCTGTAAGGTACAATGAAGCCAAATTAATAGAAAAAGGAAAAAACAGACATACAAAATGTGAACCCAAATTTTGTTATCAGATTCCACAAACGTAAAATTACTGCCTCAAATTGACTAAACGCTTATTCTTTATTTCTGTTTTTATCTTGTTGCAGACTGATGACAAGGCTGTGGACCAGCACTGGTTGAGGACCACACTTTGTAACACTGGTCTAGTAGACCATGTGACCTCAGGAAGTGGATGGAGTGGAAATACTGTAGTGAACATGGCTGGGCGCCTGCTCAGTAGCCATTGCCTTCTTCCTAAGAGAACCCTGACTTACTCAGGTGGGCACTCCAAGCAGCTACCTTCGGAGGGGAAGACACCACTCCCAGGGCTGTGGCAAGGCTTCATCAGCCTAAAGATAGTCCCATACTTCTTACCTGCAAATAGTTCAGGAGGGAGTCTAGGCCAAAGAGCCATGAAGTAACGTTTGTTGGGAGCTTCTGGGAACGTTTCTCCCTGCCGTTTTGAAAGGGTTTCCAGAAGCAATCCTACATCTCTCTCCCACTAGACATAAGCAAGGAAGCATGAAGTTCATATGGCTGGGCCATGAGGAAGAACAAGCCTTGGTGTGGTGTGGATGCTGGATGGCCAAGTGGAGAGGAGAGAGAAGTGGGTTCTGAATGTTAATTCTCCCTGAAGCCCTCCAGTCACATAAGCCAACAGGTTTTCTTTTATTTTAGGCCATTTTCAGTTGTATTTTCTGGTCCCTACAGCCTGAAGTATTCCAACTGATACGTCAGGCAAAACAGAATGATATTTTGAATATATTTGAATCAGGGTGATACTAAAAATATCTTGCAATGAGTAAAGCCAGGCCAGGGACTGAGGCTACAAATGATTGATCTGACTGTACAAGTGGATACTGGCTGAACCTTTGCCCTGCCTGTGACAGAATAGTATCGGAAGTCATTGTCAACCATTCTTAATTTTTCTTTCTTTTGGAGCCCTGGTGGTGCAGTGGTTAAGAGTTCAGCTGCTAACCAAAAGTTCAAATCCACCAGCAGCTCCTTGGAAACCCTATGGGGCAGTTCTACTCTGTCCAATAGGGTCGATATGAGTCGGAATCAACTTGACAGCAAAGGTTTTGGTTTTGGTTTTCTCCTCCCTAAAACAGCTCATATACATCTGAATTGCTCCCTATTCTCACCTGCCTTCTGTAACATGATGCTAGGATTCACCAAGCCCTATTTAATGCTTCCTCTTTTCTTAGTTAGGACTATGCGTGTTCTTCACCAGACCTTAAGGATCCTGGCAAAAGTGAGTGTGATGAAATTCTTTGTTGTAGGGGGGCAGCACCATATTGAAGCATAGCTTTCCACAGTCACGAGCAAACCCCAGGCCAGAACTGATGGTGGGCTATGTTATTTTCAGCATTTCATCTTCTTGCCGTTTCTCACCCCTTGTCTACTTGTCTCAGGCACTCTGCCTCTCCAGAAAAGCACTTCATGCTAAAGTGCTGGGAACATTAATTAACACTTCCTTTAGAGGGTTTTTGCATTTTAAGAAGGCCCAAGGGGACCCAGCGACTTTGACTGATCATAACTTTCGATGAAGAAGCCTTGGCAGAGGCTTCAGGGATGCCCCTTTAAGCAGAATTTGACTTAGGGGCTTTTCCTGGGATTCAAACACAAGGGAGAGTGAAAACTAAGGAGAAAGAATGAGAGGAGAAGAGGTAAAGTACAGCAAGGGATAGACAGAAAAACAAAGGAGAAGGACGAAACCAGAGGAGGCAAGCCTAGAAGCCAGTCTACCTGTGAGGAAGAATGCTGTGGCAACAGTTTCCAAGGCCTGGAGAAGCCCCGGCTTGTGTCTCTTGCCAACATCTTGACTATGCTGACTGGGACTTTCCAGAAGATAAATTTCATTTGTGCAATTTATCCAGAAAGAGCTAAAATGAGTGTCATATACTCTTTGTATCCCCACTCTGTTCCCAAGTGCGGTCTTGTACATTTGGATTTCCGATTAACCCACAGATGTGGGGGAATGACTGGTCCTGCCAGAGAAGTCCCCCATGACCACACATGTGCATACTCTGAGGCTCACAAATCATTCTGATGGACACAGCTGCAGCTCATGCGGAGGGGGGGAGGTGTGATGGGGATGGAGCTGGGTCAGGAAGAAGAGGGAGGACTGATTGGCTGTGGGAATGAGTTTGATCATCTCACTGCCTCAAATGTCTCTTTCCAACAGACTTTAAGGAGTGGGAGTGCTGTACGGGGAGGGAACAGAAAATATTTTCCTGCACATACAATTAGCTTAATAAATAACCAATAAGAGTGAGGGAGCCTCAGACTCCATTGTAATATATTGGGTACAGAGTGGTTTATTTGGATACAAACAGTCCCTCCCCCACTGTGTTAAATTTTTTTTAAAAGTTTCTAAAGAACAAATAAAACGTTCACCAGTTTCTCAGACATCAAATAGTTCTAAAAAATGTCAACAACATCAGCCTAAAAACTACTAAAAATATGGCACAGATTTAGCACTAGTACTTAAAGGAAACACTGGAAAAAGGGAAAGAGAAGCATATGAAAAGCATGTTTGTGCTTTGAGCAGATTAACCCCACACATTAAAAAGAAACAAAAACCAGCAGTTCTGGAAGGAATGTTGGAAGGGTGACTTTCTTTAATTAGAAAAATGATAACGTCCCTGTTCCTTTTTCTTTAACAACATTGAATTTGAAAATGGACTTTAGTTTTAGCTATTATCTCTGGTTATCCTAGCAAGGGAGGGTTTCCAAAGTTAATTTATTTCCCATATTTCCTATAGTGGGGAGAACCGTCGCCTCAAAGTGCACGTAGTAACAGATAGCTGGGAAATTTTGAGTGAGTCATTTAACTCCTCTGAACCTCAATTTATACATACATAAAATGGGGCAAAACCCTTCCTCATAGGTTTCTTGTGAGAATTAAGTGTCATCATGTGTGAAAAGTGCCTGTACACAGTAGACATTTAGACTAGCGCTGTCCAATAAACTTTCTGCAATAATGGAGATGTTCTATATTCTGTGCTGTCCAATAGGGCAGCTACCACCTACATGTAGCTACTATAGCATTTGAAATGTCACTAGTGTTACTGAGGAAGTGAATTTTAGATCTTATTTAATTTTATTAATTTAAATTGAAAGATCTACTTGTATGTAGTGGTTACCATATTGTACAGTGCAGGTCTGGACTAAGGAGTAATTTTTTTTTTAATTGAAATTTATTTAATATACAGTTTGCAAATTGGGGTAATATGTCAACTTTTGTTGTTGTTAGGTGCCATTGAGTTGATTCTGACACATAGCGATCCCATGTACAACAGAACAAAACACTCACTGCCCGTTCCTTCGCCATCCTCACGACTGTTGCTATGCTTGAGTCCATTGTTGCAGCCTCTGTATCAATCCACCTCATTGAGTGTCTTCCTCTTTTTCGCTGACCTTCTGCTTTACCAAGCATGATGTCCTTCTGGTAAAAAAATGTTCCAGCAAGGAAAGAACTTCCAAAGATTTTATACCCCGTCTTATCCACATTGCCATGGAAAGAAGGTGTGTTCTTTCTTTCCTCCTGATATTCCCAGGTATCGTCTTTTATCATTTCCATTCTGTTTAGAGAACTTCTTTTAGCTATGTTTTTAGAATAACTCTTCTGGAGACAAAGTCTCTTAGTTTTTCTTCATATGTTTTTTTATGATATACCCTTCATTTGTCAAGGATGTTTTCACTGGGTATGGATTGTAGGTTGACAGTTCTTTTTTTTCAGTGCATGAAAAATATTGTCTCACTTCCTTCTGGCTTCCATAGTTTCTGATGAGAAATCTTCTCTCATTCAAACTGCCTTTTCCCTGTAGGTAAGATTTCATTTTCTCTGGCTGCTTTCAGGATAATATCTTTGTCTATAGTTATCAGAAATGTAATTTTCCCCCCCTTCCTTTTTTTTTATTGCTGTAATTAAATGAGGTTTACATTTCAAGTTAGTCTCCCATACAAAATCTTTTTCTTTTTACGTACATTGTTATGAGACCCCAACAGCTCACGCCATTCTGTGACAGCACACTCCTCCCCTCCACCCCTGATTCCCCATGAACATTCAACCAGCTCCTAACTCTCTCTGCCTTCCCATCTTACCTCTGGACAGAAGCTGCCCCTTTGGTCTTTTGTATCTACTTGACTAAGAGGCACATTCTTCACGAGTATCGCTTTATGTCCCACAGTCCAGTCAATCCCTGTCTGAAGAGTTGGCCTTGGAAATTGTTTTAGTTCTGGGGTGATAGTCCAGGGGCCATGCTTTCTGGGGCGCCTCCAGTCTCAGTCAGACCATTAAGTCTGGTCTTCTTACTAGACTTTGAGTTCGTATCCCATCATTCTACTGCTCCATCAGGGACCCTCTGTTGTGTTCCCTGTCAGGACATTCATTGGTAGTAGCCGGGCACCATCTAGTTCTTCTGGTCTCAGGCTGATGAAGTCTCTGGTTTATGTGGCCCAAGGACTAAGGGGTAATGTTGATGATGGCTGTGACCATATTGGTTTTGTTTACTCAGGTTGGAGTCAAAGATTCAAGCTTTGAATAATATTTCTATATAAGGAGCTCACGCTTCTTGGGTGAGGTCCAAGGTCAAAATTTTCCATGGCAAATTATGTCATAGTCAAGTCTTTGTGACTGTGCTCATCTGTGATCAGGTGGGCTCTGAGTCTGGTTGTTCTTTTGTTCTGGCTTCCCCATCCAGTTAAGAGGAATTGTTAGGTTGAAAAGGGTAATCTGTATATTTTGTTCTTGTTGTTGTTAGCTGTTGTCAAGTTGGCTCTGACTCATGGTGACCCCAAGTGCAATAGAATGAAAAGTTACCAGGTCCTGCGCCATCCACATGATTGGTTACAGATCAGACCATTGTGATCCATAGGGTTTTCAGTGGCTGATTTTTGGAAGTAGATCTCCAGGCCTTTCTTCCTAGTCCTTCTTAGTCTGAAAGCTCCACTGAAATACGCTTAGCATTATAGCAACACACAAACATCCACTGACAGGCGAGTGGTGGCTGTGCGTGAGGTGTATTGATGGGGAATCGAACCTAGGTCCTCCACATAAAAGGTGAGAATTCTAATACTGAACCACCACTGTCCCCAATCTGTATATAAGAATTAAAATATCTTTCTTTTTGGCATGGTCAGCCTCTGTGCTGTCTGATTATTGTTCCCATTTTGGATGCTTCTACTATGATACATAATTGATGGTCATAGGGACTGACTGAAGGTTCAGAATGGTCCTGTGGTTACAATGGTCACCATGTCTCAGAATGACATTACAAATAATAAGCAAAGAAGTGGGTGTTTTTACTGAGATTTAAAGAGAATCAGAATATTCTGTGAATCTGAGAAGTTTTCCCTGGAAGGTAATCACTAAAGAGTATCCCATCTGCATAAGAGGCTTTACTTGGAGGCTGTCAGTCAAATAAATGGCTGCCTGATGGATCCTATTGAGCTGAATGTGCACAATTCAGGACCTCACAAAATAAATGTGGTAGGTCAACGTCACTCAAGACTAACCTGTGCTTGGAACTTTCTTCCTCCTTGCGTACCATGCATATCTGACATTTTTCTCACATAGTGGCATCTAAAAGAATAAAGTACCTAGGAATAAATTTAACCAGGAAGGTGAAAAGACTTGCATGCAGAAAATTATAAAATATTACTAAAAGAAATTAAGAGACAAACTCATTGCTGTTGAGCCAATTTTGGCTCATAGCAACCCTATAGGACAGAGCAGAACTTCCCCGTGGGGTTTCTAAGGCCATAAACCTTTATGGAAGCAGATTGCCACATTTTTTTCCCACAGAGCTGCTGTTGGGTTTGAATCTCCAACCTTTTAGTCAGCAGCCTAGTGCTTAACCGCTGTACCAACAGGGTTTCTCAAAGAAATTAAAGGCCTAAATAAATAGAAGGATATTCCATGTTCATGGACTGGAAAGCTTAATATATGTCAATATTACCCAAAACAGTCTGTCATGGGTTGAATTGTGTCCCCCAAAAATATCTGTCAAGTTGTCTAGGTCATGGATTCCCAGTATTCTATGACTGTCTACCATTTTGTAATCTGACGTGATTTCCTTATGTGTTGTATATTCTATTATTATGATGTAATAAGATGGATTAGCAGCAGTTATACTGATGAGATATACAACATTAGATACTGTCTTAAGCCCATTTCTTTTGAGATATAAAAGAGAAAAGCAAGCAGAGAGACATGGGGACCTCATACCACCAAGAAAGCAGTTCCAGGAGCAGAGCACGTCTTTGGACCTGAGGTTCCTGCACTGAGATGCTGCCAGACCAAGGGAAGATTGATGACAAGGACCTTCCTCCAGAGCCAACAGAGAGAACACCTTCCCCTGGAGCCATAGTCCTGAGTTCAGACTTCTAGCCTACTGGACTGTGAGAGAATAAACTTCTCCTTGTTAAAGCCGTCCACTTGTGGAATTTCTGTTATAGCAGCACCAGATACCTAAGACACAATCTATAAATTCAATGCAGTCTCCATCAAAATTCTAACAGCCTTCTTTGCAGAAATGAAAAAGTTCTCGAATTTATATGGAAAGGCAAGGAACCCCAAACAGCTAAAGAAATCTTGGAGAAGAAGAATAAAGTAAGAGGATTCAGACTTCCTGATTTAAACATACTATAAAGCTAAATGATTAAAATAGCCTGGTACTAGTATAAAACTAGATATATAGACCAATGGAATAGAATTGAAAATCCAGAAATAAATTTGTACGTCTATGGTCAACTGATTTTTGACAAAGGTGCTAAGACCATTCAGTGGGAAGGAAGAGTCTCTTCAATAAATGGTGTTGAGAAAATTAGATTTCCACATGCAGAAGAATGAATCAGGATCTAAGCCTTACACATACACAAAACTAATTCCAAATGGATCAAAGACCTAAATGAGAAAACTAAAACCTTAAAATTTTTAGAAAAAAAAGTAGGGGTAAGCTTGTGGAACCTAGTGTTTTACGATAGCTTGTCAGCTATGAGAACAAAAGCTTGAGCAGCAAAAAACAATACAGATAAATGAGACCTCATAAAAATTAAATACTTTTGTACATTAAAGGACTTTTTCAACACAATGAAAAGACAACTTACAGATTGGGAGACAATTTTTGGGAACCGTATAACAGATATAGGCCTAATATCCAATATAAATATAAATCTTCTACAATTTAACAACAGAAAGATGAAAACACAGACACTCCAATCAAAAACTGGTAAAGGACTTGAACAGACAGTTCCCCAAAGAGAATATTCAAACGGTGAACAAGCACAGGCAAAGATGCTCAACATCAATAGCCATTATTGTTGTTGTTAGGTGCTGTCAAGTAGATTTTGACTCATAGTGACCCTGTGTGACAGAGAACTGCCTTGTAGAGTTTTCTAGGCTATAATCTTCACGGGAGCAGATTGCCAGGTCTTTCTCCTGTGGAGCAGCAGGGTGAGTTTGAACTGCCAACCTTTCAATTAGCTGCCCAGCACTTAACCTTCGCATCACCAGGACTCCTTTCATTAGCCATTAGGAAGATGGATATCAAACCACAATGAGATATGACTTCACCTCTATTAGAATGATAGTGATCAAAAAAATGGAAAACGGTAGGTGAAGGCAAGGTTGTGGAGAAACTGGAACCCTCATCTATTGCTGGTGGGAATGTAAAATGGTGCACCTGCTGTGGAAAACAGGTGGTTCCTCAAAAAGTTGAATATAGAACTATCAAATGACCTAGCAATTCCTATCCTAGATATATATCCAAAAGATGTGAAGACAGGAACATGAATAGAAACGTGTACACCAATGTTCACTGCAGTTCTTTTCACAATAACCAAAAGGTGGAAACGACTGAAATGTTCCTCAACAGATGAATGGATAAACAAAATGTGCTATATGCATACAATGAAATATTACACAGCCATAAGTGGAAATGAAGTTCTGAATCATGCTACATGGATGAACCTTGAAAAGATTATGCTGAGAGAAGTAAGTCACACACAAAATAACAAATACTTTACAATCTCAACTTGCACGAAATAAGCAAACATATAGAAACCAAAGATTGTTAATGGTTACCAGGCATGGAAGGGAGGGGGAAAGGGGGAATTTTTGTTTGAAGGGCATTGAGTTTATGTTAATGGTGGTGGAATATTTTAGAAGGTACAGTGATAATGGTGGCATATCATGAACAATGTAATCAATGTCATTGAATTGTTAATGTGGAAGTTGTATTGGCAAATGTTTTGGTGTGAGTATTTTCACAACAATAAAAGAAAAAAATTAATGAAAAAAAGCTTTGTAGAATAATCTGGAACATTGATGGAAGACAGGAAGAGATGAAGAAGAAAGCCAGATGCAAGATGAGAGAAGTAGTAAAAGACAGTAGAAAGAGTGATGGAGGTAGTAGGAGGCAGGTTGGATTCTGACTTCTCCCAACCAGTTACGAAAGGCTTGTCAGGGAGAAATGGGTAATCTTTATACAAGAACCAAATGTTTTTTTTTTCTTTTGGCATGGTCAGTCAAAAGAGAGCAAGAGGAGAGTGAAGAGAGAACCCTACAAAAGCCTTGTAAGATATGGGCAAAAGACCAAAGACATGGGCAAGAGACCAAGCACCTGTGCAAATATCCTCGCAGGGTCCCACAATATTGCAACACATCCCTGTAACTGATGGCAGCAGATACTACGGGAATGCTGTTGAATGAATGTTTACACTGATATTGCAATTTTGGACTTGTAATCAAGGCTTTATTCTTGTGACATTCTTATTTTACATTTATGAAGATTACCTCAATTAAGTATTTTATCATTTTGTATTGGATGTGTTGATGCACTTTTCTAAATTGTCCCCTATTTAATGGTGCAGTATGTGTAACTACAAACCTTGAATTTAACACTTTCAGTTTATAAAGCACTGTTTTATATATTCACTATGAAGATAAAGGTTGAATTGTATTTAATAGGATCTGCTCTGAACCAAGCAATTATATAATATTTTAGAAGCTAGCCATGAAATGGTTGAATTTTTCAAGCTTTAGAGTTTAAAGAGTTAAACCTCAGTTATATGGGTAATTCATGTTCAAGGTTTTCTAGTCCCTTGCTGTTTATAAGACTGAGACGTCACTGAACATAGAAGGATCATGTCCTGCTATATTTTTCACTTCTGTCTAAGTTTCAGAATATAACCGTTATCCATTTAAGTTGCAAGTAAGGTTTAGGGAGAGTAACAGGATGGTCTTCATCCAACTTAGAATCAAAACCTAGAAATATAAATAGTATATAGCAAGACACCTCTAAGGGTATCAATGAATTTGACATGATCAAACCTTATATTTAGTCTTTCTTGGCAATACCCTTAGGCCATCTCCTATACATGCTCCCTGATTTCCTGCCAATATAGCTTGGCAATGTCCTTGCCTTATCTGTTCTACAACCTTAGAAGCGGCAGCCATAAAAATGTTGTAATTTTCCATGCATGCTTTCAAGTACATATTCTCAATTTAATTTCTCCTCTTCCCTGTGCACACTTTCCATTACCATCAGAAGAAGGCTCTTACTCCTTACAAATACTATAGTTGCCATAGCGATTAATTGCCACAGTTTCTCGATGCCCCAATGCCTTTACTTCTGCATACACTTCATCCCCATGCCACTGCGAGTTAGTAATCTTGATACATTTGGTGGCATGAATCATCCATGTCCCATTACCATTTTGAAGGCTATCTGTGGCTTTCTAAAATATGTGAGCAGCCCAACCCCCGAATTTCATTTTGAAGGTTTTTTTCCTGAAGGCACTTCTGATACCAATTACTGCATCAATCAGAATCATGGCAGAAAACAGATGTCTTGCTCAAATTAGGTAACTTCAGGAGAGCTTAAAAAAGGGAAAATTTACAAAAGCATAGTCAGAGTACAGGAAAATGAAAGTAACAGTGCAGATGTCTAAGAGTGGGGACCCATTATCAAGCCGAAGTCTGAATGGGCAAAGGGAAGGAGTGGTTATTGCAGTACGACACACATGCGCAAGAGAGCTGTGTAGAAAGAACTGCTTGATAAGAACTATGACCTTTGATCAAGGACACAGCAACCCCATAGTGATCTCTTGGGGAGGGGGGTAGAGGGGTAGTAGATAACCTGCCCTCTTCCTCCTGCCCTCTGAGCTGCCAGTCTTCTAACCAGAAGTAAGCAGATGGAGCATACTGATACAACCCAGACAGGTTAGCATCCTGGAGCACAAAGCAGAGGAGAGAAGGCTAGGCAATGGATCTAGTAGGGAAAAAAAAAAAAAAAAAAATCCAGAACAAGTTAGAATCTGTATGGGCTTGGACTAGTGGTTGCAATTACTGGAAGGTAGAAAGCATTAGGGAGTGTTCGGGTGTGGGACCCAGGAGAAGCGGGAGGAAATTTCATACACTTCCTGAAGATCTGACATAATCTGAAGTTGTGTAACGGCTGTTTCCAATTTTTCAAGTAATGCTATATTATGTTAAGGAGAATAGTAATACCTATTGGGTGTTTACTGTTTAAGTGGTTTACACATTTGCATTTGCTTAATCTTCCCAACTGTTCTGCAAAGAAGATAATATTATTATCTACATTTTATAGATGAGGAAACTGAGACACAGCAAAAAGATAACTTTCTCAATGTTGTAGTTAATGGAATTGGGATTTTAACTCTGGCAGGGTTGTTCATGTGCCTCTAGTCTTAACCATGAGGCTACACTGCTTCTCTAATTTCTTTGTGAAGCTCTGGTAAGACTTGAAGTTGAACATGATATTTGCTAAACAGCTGTCACCTTGGGCATACCTATTCCTTGGAATTAGAGTGGAAGACCACAAACCCCCAGTTTTGTGGCCGAGGGTACTTCTAAGTATCCCTAAGACTTTTTCACAATCTGGGGGAATTTACTTACTCAAAGGCTCCTCTCCCTGCCTCTTGTGCCCCAGGGTCCAAATCTGTGTCTTTGGATGTGCAACTCAGCACATTTTCTTCTTACATAAGCATCAGTGAAAAACGGAAAATTTCTAGAATGTATATATTATATAAAATATTGTAGGGGAGACAGAGGTGGGTTCTACTTTATATATACCATGACAAATTGGTTAAAGATTCTATATTAGATATTTCTATTATGAAATGTTCTTTCTTAGGCACTTTATTGGTTAAGTATGCCACAATAATGCTGCATAACAACTACAAAATCGCAGTGGTGTACAACAAAAAAGTATTTATTTAGCTGTCATGTGGGCTTGCTTATGCCAGGCTGGCTAGGTTAGCTGATCTCATCTGGGGTGACTTTGCTCCATGTCCTCTGCTGCATCATCACTGCTCACATCCTATTGGCCAAAGTAAATCATTTTGTTGCACATTTCTTAGTGGTCTGTTGCACCATTTGGATGTGGTTTTAAAGTATTCCCAATAATATGCCATCGATCTCCTTTTCTGCCAAGTGGAGAAAGCCAAGGCTTGAAAAGAGTCAAGTGTCTGCCAATTGAGCCTTTTTTTTTTTTTTTTTAATAATTGAGCTTTTTGCTCTTGAGTTTGTTATCTGAGAAAGTCCTGGTAGGCCATCATTGTCCACATTAAACACAACAGCATTTCAGCCCTAAAGTGATAAGTTTGGGCCAGTCGTGACAATGAATATACAGCTGAAAGGTCCCACTGGATGAGTCACTTAGAATCACAAAAAGGGTATGATTAGGGCCAGGGAATTGAACATATCTTATTCCTCATTTTATAAAGTTTTGTGGGCACATTTTCTTTGACAGGAGGCCTATCTCAATTTGGAAAATTAGAGTCTGGTAACAACAATATTTAAGCCAATGCTATAACTCATTCATGCTCAAAATTTTCACTATTTCTGGGCTCATAGGCAACATGACAGACTAGTCAGAGGCACCAAGCCATCCCTCCGTAACAAAGACCTGGAAAACCAAGTAGAACAAATACAGACATCAATCCTAGAACCCTGAACTTTAAATGAAAGGATAAAGTATTAGATTGGAAGCCACTGAGAAGAAAAAAGGACCGAAAACAGCAAACGAGTAGAGATACAGAACAGAGGTTCCCTGCTACCGGCATAGCACAGTGTAGCTATCTTGAGATAAAGCCAAAAGACCTGCACAAACAGCACAGGAAGGCACCTTCATGTAACTCCCAATAGAAGATAGAGGAATGGTGTGGACACACTCAGAGCAAAATAAGGTCCCATTTTCTGGCTGCAGCTCAAGGAAGTTCCCAGAGACTCTTACATGGTAACCAGAGGTGCACGCTCCTACAACCCCCACACTCCTAGTGGGTAGAGGCAAGAACCACCTCACCCCAGAAGCCCTGCTGCCGAAGACCACAGTACAAATCCTCCATCCGCCTCATCCAGACCCATCTACCCCCTCTGCTTCACCCCCTCTTCCACCTCTCTTTTCCCGGCAGCCATACCCCACCGTGCTGCAGCCAAGAAACCTGGCTCTGCACACCTCCTTCTTTGACAGCCTGTCCAGCAAGTCCTAGGCTGGGTTCTCTAGAGAAGCAAAACCAGTAAAGCATATAAAAATATAAAAAAAATATATATAGAGATTTATATCAAGGAAATGGCTCCTGTGGTTGTAGAGGCTGAAACTTCCCAAGTCTGTGGGTCAAGCTGGAGGCTTTCCCTGATTCATGTAGCCACAGGGCCTGGTGAACTGAAGATAGGCAAATCAGACAGCAGGGCTCTGGCTCACAGGCTGTGAAGACTGCTGCATCCCAAGATCAGCAGGCAAGGCAGCAGGTAAGCTGCTAGCTCAAGTCTCAAGAAGTGAAGAGCAGATGAACAGCAGCCAGCTGTAGGATCCAGAATGAGCAAAAGCCAACAAGCCTTGCCATAAGTCCACTTACTTTGGATGCGGGCCACGCTCCCAAGGAACCTCCCTTTCAACTGATTGGCTACTTATAGTAGATCCCATTATGGAGATGATCGCATTGTATCAAATCTCATCATGGAGGTGATCACAACATTACACGACTGCCAATCTACATTGTAAATGCCCAACCACTAAGAATCAGGGCCTAGCCAAGTTGACACACAACCCTAATGATCACAGACTGCATCAGAGGAATGATCTGTACCTCCCCTCCCTTCTCCACTGGCTCTGGTCTGTTGCACTGCAGCTGGGCAACCTGGCCCCATGCCCATGTCCTCTCCCTCCCTGCTGGCTCTGTGCTGCTGTCCTGCAGCTGAACATCCCAGTCCATGACCCTCACCCTCTTCTGGCTCTGTCCCACTGTGCTACAGCCGGGCAAACTGGCCAGCATCTCTTCCCTCTCTACTGGCTCCACCCCATTGCCTTGCAGCTGAGTATCCCAGCCTATGACACCCTCTCTCTTCTGGCCCTGACTTGCTGTGCTACAGCTGAGCAACCTGGCCCTGAACCCTTCCTCTCCACCGGCTATGTCCTGCTGTGCCACAGGCAAGTGATCTGGCCCCGCGCATGCCAATCATGTTTAGTCACAGCTGAGAGACCAGCCCTTCATCCTTCCCTTCCTGCTGGCTGTGTACAGATGTCCCACAGCTGAGTATCCTGGTCCCATGACCTCCCTACCAGCTATCCCCACCCTGCTGCATCACACCTGAGCAGCCTGCCCTGTCCATCTGGACAAGGTGATGAGAGCTATCATGCCCACAGATGAGCAAACAAAGCATGTTTGGCCAACCTGCCCAGACATACCAAAACAAAACAAATAAGCAAGATGAAACAAACAAACATACATTCAATAAAGAAAATAATACCTGAATGTATTGGAGACAGTAGACAATATCAAAACTTATAAAAAAGCAGGACAAGATGGCTCCAACAAGTGACCAAACTAAAGAGTCAGATGCCCTTCCTGTAGAAGAAAAATCCATGAAACTACCTGATATGGAATTCAAAAGATGAATATTTAGGGCTCTCCAAGAGATTAGGAAAGAGATCAAGGAAAACACAGACAAAACCAAGGGAAAAAAAGACAAAATCATGGGAAACATGGAAAAAAAAAATGAAAACATGGCCCAAATCAAGGAAAACACAGACAAAACAATAGAGGAATTCAGGAAAATAACACAAGAAGAAAATATCAAAAATAAACAAACAATTAGAAATCATACCAAAACAACAGCTAGAAATCCAAGAGATAACAAAATTTCAGAAATGAAAAACACAATAGAAGGTTTTAGGAGCAAATTCAAAACAATGGAAGACAGAATCAGTGAGACTGAAGAAAAATCCATGGACAGCACTTTGAGGAAAATCAGTGAGAAGAATGGAGAAAATGTAAGAATTATGTGGGACACAAAAATTTCAACATGATTGGAGTTCCAGAACAAAGGGAGATAATGGAAAACACAAAGATTGTTGAAGGTTTTCTGGCAGAAAACTTCCCTAACATTGTGAAGGATGAAAAGCTAATCATCCAAGAAACTCAACAAACCCATATATGATTGACCCCAAAAGAAAGTCACCAAGACATATCATTATCACATTTGCCAAAACCAAAGACAAGGAAAGAATCCCGAGAACAGCTCGATAAAAAGGAAATGTCACTTACAAAGGGAAAACAGTAAGACTAAGCTCTGTACTCAGCAGAAACTATGCAGGCAAGAAGGCAATGGGATGACATATGCAAAATCTTGAAAGAAAAAAAATCTGTCTACCGAGAATAATATATCCTACAAAACTGTCTCTCAAATACGATGGAGAAATTAGGACATTTCCAGATAAACAGAAATGAAGGGAATTTTAAAAATCAAACCAAATTTACAAGAAATATTAAAAGGAAACCTTCAATTAAAGAATCAAAAACATCAGACAATAATCTGAAACTAGGACAAAGGACAGCATCAACTAGATACCAGTTTAGGCAAAGAACTCTCAATAATAAAATAAAATTAAAAGATTTAAAACAGGGAACCAGAGAAGTCAATCTGTAAATGATGACAAAGTTAAAACAATAAAAAGGGGAATAAATGGTGCAGGTATAGAACTTCAAAATGGAGAGGAAATCAAGGTGATATCAAGTAATAAATGACTGGTTTAAACTTAGGAAGATAAGTGTAAATTTCAATGTAACCACAAAGATAGTTAGCAAACTTACTGAACAAAATAAAAAAGAAGAAAAACATATTGACTCATAAGCACAAAATCTATACTAATGTAAGAAATTTCACAAACAAAGGGAGCTCAGCACAGGAAAGTAAGAGGAACAAAGAAAAAGTTAGCACCACACACACACACACACACACAAAGCACAAGATGAGAGCAATAAACTCACAGCTATCGATAATCACACTGAATGTAAGCAGCTTCAATGCACCTGTAAAGAGACAGAAAGTGACAGAATGGATAAATAACACAACCTATCAACATGCTGTCTACAAGAGACACACATTAGACCCAAAGGCATAAATAATTAAAAATCAAAGGATGGAAAAAGTGTACATCAAGCAAACTGCAACCAAAAAAAAGGGCAAGAGTGACAATACTAATCTCAGATAAAATACACTTTAAGGCAAAATCCACCCTAAAAGACAAGGAAGGACATTATATAATGATTAAAGGGACAATCCACCAAGAAGACATAACCTTAATCTATGCCTCCAATGACAGGGCTCCAAAACACATAAAACAAACTCTAACAGCATTGAAAAAAGAAATAGACAATTCCACAAAAATAGTAGGAGGCTTCAACACACCATTCTCTGTAAAGGACAGAACATCTAGAAAAAAAGGTACAGAAGATTTAAGGCCTCAATCAATCAACTTGACTTTATAGACATATATAGAACACTCCACCCAACAACAGCAAAATACACATTCTTTTCCAATGCACATGGAACATTATTCAAAATAGACTACACTCTGGGCCACTAAGCAACCCACAAAAAAATCCAAAACTTCGAAAAAATACAAACTACCTTCTCTGATCACAGTGCCATAAAAGTAGAAATTAGTAACAGGAAGAGTAAGGAAAAGCAACCTAAAAACTTGGAAACTGAATAATATATTTTTTAAAAACCACTGGGTAAGAGAAAAAATCAAAGAGGGAATTAACAAACTCCTAGAATCTAATGAGAATGAAAACATATCATACCAAAACCTTTGGGACACAGCAAAAGTAGTGCTCTGAGGTCAATTTACAGCAACAAACACACTCATCAAAAAGTAAGAAAGGGCCAAAATCAAAACATTAGCCCTATGACTCAAATGAATAGAAAGAGAAACAGCAAAAGAAGCCCACAGACACCAGAAGAATAATGAAGATCAGAGTAGAAATAAATGAAATAGAGAACAGAAAAATCACAGAAAGAATCAACAAGACCAAAAGTTGGTTCTTTGAAAAGATCAGCAAAACTAATAAGCCAGGAGGGGAGGAGTGGGGAAGGCAAAACACTAACTAGATAGTAGATAAGTGCTAACTTTGGTGAAGGGTAAGACAGTACACGGTACTGGGGAAGTCAGCACAACTTGACAAAGGCAAAAATCGTAGAAGCTTCACAGACATACCTAAATGCCCTAAGAGACCGAGTTATAGGGCTGAGGGCTGCGGACCATGATCTTGAGGGACAGCTAGCTCAATTGGCATAACATAGTCTATAAAAAAAATGTTCTATATCTGACTTTGGTGAATAGTGACTGGGGTCTTAAAAGCCAATGAGCAGCCATCTAAGATACACCTACTGGTCCCATCTTTGCTGGAGCAAAGAAGAATGAAGACCAAAGACACAAAGGAAAGAAGAGCCCAAAGGACTAATGAACCACGACTACTGCAGCCTCCATCAGACTGAGCCCAGAACAATCAGATGGTGTCCAGCTACCACCAGCAACTGCTCTGGCAGGGATCACAGCAGAGGGTCTCAGACAGAGTGGGAGAAAAATGTAGAACAAAATTCAAATTCACCCCCTACCCCACACACAAAAAGACCAGGTTTGCTGGACTAACAGAAACTGGAGAAACCTTAACAGTATGGCCCCTGGACATTCTTTTAGCTCAGTGCTGAAGTCACTCCTGAGGTTCACCCTTCAGCCAAAGATTAGACAGGTCTATAGGGCCAACAATAACACATGTGAGGGCTGTGCTTCATAGTTCAGTCATGTATATGAGACTAATGGGCACACCAGCCCAAAAGCAAAGACGAGAAGCCAGGAAGGGGCAGGAAAACTGGACGAACGGAAACAGGGAACCTGGGCTGGAGAAGGGGAGAGTGTGGACACATCACAGGGTTGGCAACCAATGTTGCAAAACAATCTGTGTATGAATTGCTTAATGAGAAACTAATTTGCTCTGTAAACTTTCACCTGAATCACAATAAAACAAGAGATAAAAAAAGAAACAAACAAACAAATGGAAAATCAACAAAACATTGGCCAAACTGACAAAAGAAAAACAGGAGAGGAAGCAAATAACCCATATAAGAAATGAAATGTAGGACATTACAAGAGACTCAATTGAAATAAAAAGGACCATAACAGAATACTATGAAAAACTATACTCTATCAAATATGAAAACCTAGAGGAAATGGAAAAATTTCTAGAAACACACTATTACCTAAACTAACACAGACTGAGGTAGAAAGTCTGAACAGAACTATGACAAGAGAAGAGGTTGAGAAGGTAATAAAAAAAAACTCCCAACAACAACAAAAAAAGCCATGGCCTGGATGGTTTCACGTAGAATCTTAGCAAACATTTAAAGAAGAGCTCATACCAGTACTAGTAAAACTTTCAGAGCATAATAAAGGAAGGGATACTTCTGAATTTATTCTATGAAGTCAGCATAACCCTGATACCAAAGCCAGGCAAGACACCACACACGCACAAAAAGAAAATTACAGACCAATATCTCTCATGAATGTAGATTCAAAAATTCTCAACAAAATTCTAGCCAATAGAATTCAGCATCATACCAAAAAAATAATGCACCACAACAAAGTGGGATTCATACCAGGCATGCAAGGATAGTTCAACATTAGAAAATCAATCAATGTAATCCACCACATAAATAGAACAACAGAAAAGAATCACCTGATCATCGCAATAGACCCTGAAAAGGCATTTGATAAAGTTCAACATGAATTTCTGATAAAAATCTCAATAAAACAGAAATAAAAGGAAAATTCCTCACATAATAAAAGACATCTATACAAAACCAATAGCCAATATCATTCTCAATGGAGAGAGGGTGAAAGCATTCCCCCTTAGAATGGGAACAAGACAAGGATGTCCTTTATTACTACTCCTACTTAACATTCTGCTGGAAGTCCTAGCTAGAGTGTTAAGACAAGAAAAATAAATAAAGTGCATCCAAATTGGTAAGGAAGAAGTAAAACTATCCCTATTTGCAGATGATATGGGACTATACATAAAATCCTAAAGATCCACAAGAAAAGCACTGGAACTAATAGAAAAATTCAGCAGTGTAACAGGATACAAGATCAAGATACAAAAATCAGTTGGATTCCTATACACCAACAAAGAGAATTAAGAAAAAAAAAAATGAGGAAAACAATATCATTTATAATAGCACCTAATAAAATAAAATACTTAGGAATAAATCTAATCAGTAAGGTAAAAGACCTATACAAAGAAAACTACAAACCACTACTGCAAGAAACTGAAAGACACCTACAAAAATGGAAAAATATACCATGCTCAAGGATAGGAAGACTCAACATTGTAAAAATGTCAATCCCACCCAAAGAAATCTACAGACATAATTTAATTCCAATTCAAATACCAACAGCATTCTTTAACAAGATGGAAAATCTAATCAATAACTTTATATGTAAAGGAAAGAGGCCCCAGATAAGTAAAGCATTATTGAAGAAGAACAAAGTAGGAAGCCCCACACTACCTTATCTCAGAACCTACTTTACAGCCAGGGTAGTCAAAACAGCCTGGTATCCATACAACGACAGACACATAGACCAATGAAACCGAATAGAGAACCCTGGTGTAAATCCATTTACCTACCATCAGCTGATCTTTGACAAAGGCTTAAAGTCCATTAAATGGGAGAAAAGATAGTCTTTTTAACAAATGGTACTGGAAAAATTGGATGTCAGTCCGTTGGAAAAAAAAGAAATAGGATCCATAAACTCACACTACGCAAAAAACTTAATTCAAAATGGATCAAAGACCTGAATGTAAAACCTAAAACTGTAAAGATCATGGAAGAAAAAGTAAGGACTTGCTAGGGCTCTAATATATGGGATAAACTGAATACAAACCATAACTAACAATGCACAAGTACCATAAGGTAAACTAGATAACTGGGAGCTCCTAAAAATTAAACACTTATGCTCATCAAAAAACTTTGCCAAAAGAGTAAAAAGAGAATCTACAAACTGGGAAAAAATTTTGGGCTATGATATATCTGGCAAGGGTCTAATCTCCAAAATCTATAAGATACTGCAACACAGTAACAATAAAAAGACAAATAATCCAACTAAAAATGGGCAAAGTATATGAACAGACAATTCATCAAAGAAGACATTAAGGTGGCTAACAAGCACATGGGAGTCCTGGTGGCACAGTGGTTAAGAGTGATGGCTGCAAACCAAAAGGTCTGCAGTTCAAATTCACCAGCTGCTCCTTGGAAACCCTATGGGCCAGTTCTACTCTGTCCTATAGGGTCTCTATGGGTCGGAATCTACTTGAAGACAATGGGTTTGATTTGGTTAACAGGCACATGAGGAAATGCTCAAGATCACTAGCCATTAGAGAATGCAAATCAAAACTACAAAGAGATACCAAATCACCCTGACATTACTGGCAAGAATTTTAAAAAGAAGCAGACAGTAACAAATGTTGGAGAAGCTGCGGGAAGATTGGAACTCTTATGCACTGCTGGTGGAAATGTAAAATGACACAATCTCTTTGGAAAACGTTATAGCACTTCCTTAAAAAGCTAGAAATAGAGGCAGGGCCAAGATGGCAGAGTAGTCAGATGCTTCCTCTGGTCCCTCTTACAAAAAAAAAAAAAAAAAAGAACCCACAAAAAGACAAGTGAATTGATTATATATGACAATCTAGGAGCTTGAACATCAAAGACAAAGTTGAGGAGTTGGACAGAGTGGCAGGGGGAGGGAGAGACAGTTCAGAAGCAGTGAGGATTTCCCAGGTCTGGCTGGCACCCTGCAGGCTGAATAGGCTGGCGCATGTGGGCTGAAGCAAGCAGTAGCGCTTGGGACGTGTTTTCTACATTGGGAGAAATCGAGCAGTGGAGAGTCTACTCAAGCCTCCAAAACCAAGGAGAAGTTGCACTCAATTGGCAAAAGATAAGTACAAGCGTCTAACCTACCACACGGATCAAAAAAAACTCTTCACCCCTTTAGGAAGTACCTCTCTCCCATTTACCTGCCCCTCCCTGCTCTGCTCTGGGTCCTGGTCTGGCTTCAGGGATTGTGGCACCCCCTGGGCTGGAAGTAGGACCTGTCATGCACCCCAAACTATTTTCCTGGTTTTGGAGAGGGAACAAATTAATGAACTGTAAAAAATAATCTGCCAGCTCCCCTTAGCTGGAAACTCAGGACAGGCACAGCCCCTTTGCCTAGGCACGGGCATAAGGGTCCATGGACTCTGAATGCCTTTCACCCCTGTGTAGACATATGTGGGCAAATTTCAACAGCATAGGCCCTCATTAGCACAGTACAACAGGGTATATACCTGAAGCCTATTTTCAACTGCAACAGCTACAAGGGGGAGTGGCAGGTTTGTGACATGTGACACTGCCCTGCCCATTAATCAGGGTCCTCACCTACCCACATCAGGGGCCTGTGGACTGGTGGCTCCACTCACTCCACCTAGCCATCTGCAACAGGGGTCCACGGATAAGTAGTGCCTCCCAGTCCTTACAGCCAACAGCACTGGGTGCCCAAACTCTGGCTGCAAAAACAACCCACCTATGTTCTCTAGGGAACAGGGAAACATCTTCCACCCAGACTCTCAGAGGCAGCTGTCAGCCCCCTGCCTTGCTCAGCCCATGACCCCCTACTGCAGCCAGATACCTGTGTCTACTCCAATCACCTCTGTCCATTTAGGACTGCAGGTGAGAACCTGCACCACACACTTGGTGACCGACTACTCGGACACCTGAGCTGAATCCACACAATTAAAGTAAATGGACTCCTGGGCTCACATACCTAGGCTTAGGTACCTGGGCTCACATAACCACCTGGTGACAAGATGTGAGAGCTTCAAAGACACCAATAATCAAAGTAGCTCACACGACCACCCCATCTGGGCATATCAAAACAAAATATAACAAGAAGCTAGGACACAGTAAGCAAACATAAATAAATAAATACAATAACTTATTGACGGCTCAGAGATAACAGTCAATATCAAATCACATAAAGAGGCAGACCATGATGGCTTCAGCAAGTCCTCAAAATAAAGAACTAAGAAACCTCGCAGAAGAAGAGAACTTCTTGGAATTACCAGAGGTAGAATTCTCTTGAAGAGATCAGGAAGAAGATCAGATAAAATGAAGACCGAACCAAGGAACATATGGACAAAGCAACAGAACAACTTAAGAAGGTTATACAAGAGTATAATGACCAATTTAACAGGCTACAAAAATCCAAAGACAGACAGCAAACAGAAATCCAGAAGATTAACAAAAAAATTTCAGAATTAGCTCAATAGAAAGTCTTAGGAGCAGAACTGAGGCAATGGACGTCAGAATTAGTGAGACGGAAGATAAAGCACTTGACACCAGCTTATATGAGGAAAAATGAGATAAAAGAATTTAAAAAAATGAAGAAACTCTAAGAATTATGTGTGACTCTATCAAGAGGAATAACCTACAAGTGATTAGAGTACCATTACAGGGGGTGATAACAGAAAATACAGAGAGAATTGTTGAAGATTTCTTGGCAGAAAACTTCCCTGATATTATGAAAAATGAGAAGATATCAATCCAAGAAGTTCATTGAACCCCACACTGTGTAGGTCCCAAAAGAAGTCACCAAGACATTTTATATTATAATCAAACTTGCCAAAACCAAAGATAAAGAGAGAGTTTCAAGAGCAGCTAGGGATAAATGATAAGTCATCTACATAGGAGAGTCAATAAGAATAAGCTCCGACTACTCAGCAGAAACCATGCAGACAAGAAGGCAATGGGATGACATATATAAAGCTTTGAAGGAAAAAAACTGCCAGCCAAGAATTATATATCCAGCAAAACTGTCTCTCAAATATGGTGGTGAAATTAAGGCATTTCCAGATAAACAGGCATTTAGGGAATTTGCAAAAACCAAATCAAAATTACAAGAAATACTAAAGGGAGTCCTCTGGTTAGAAAATCAGTAACATCAGATAACAACCCAAAACGAGAACACAGGACACAGCAACCAGATATCAACCCAGACAGAGAAGTCACAAAAATAAATCAAAGCTAAAACACTGAAAATAGGGAAACAGATGTCAATATGTAAAAGAGGACAACATTAAAACAAAAAAGAGGGATGAAATAATATAGTCATAGAACTTTCATATGGAGAGAAAGTCAAGGCGATATCAAGAAATAAAAGATTGCTTTAAAACTTAGAAAAATAGAGGTAAATATTAAGGTAAACACAAACAGAACTAACAATCCTGCACATCAAAATAAAAAGCAAGAAAAGCATAAAGACTCCGCAAATACAAAATCAACAACAATGAAAAAGATGAAAAGAAAATACATAAAGAAAAACGACTCAGCACAGAAAATTAAGTGGAACAAAGAAACTGAACAACACACAAAAAAGACATCAAAATGACAGCATTAAACTCATTCATATCAATAATTACACTGAATGTAAATGGGCTGAACGCACCAATAAAGAGACAGAGAGTGGCAGAATGGATT
The DNA here is from genome assembly GCF_000243295.1 of Trichechus manatus latirostris. Lineage (NCBI taxonomy): Eukaryota > Metazoa > Chordata > Mammalia > Sirenia > Trichechidae > Trichechus > Trichechus manatus. The sequence goes on along the minus strand of NW_004443978.1, from coordinate 5,471,339 downwards.
AAAAAACATGATCTGTCTATATGCTGCTTACAAGAGACACTCCTTCGACTCAAACACAGAAACTAAAACTTAAAGGATGGAAAAAATATATCAAGCAAACAACAATTACAAAAGAGCAGCAGCGGCAATATTAATCTCTGACAAAACAGACTTTAAAGCAAAATCCACCACAAAGGATAAGGAAGGACACTATATAATGATTAAAGGGTCATACACCAGGAGGGCATAACTATAATAAATATCTATGCACCCAAAGACAGGGCTTCAAATACATAAAACAAATTCTAACAGCATTGAAAAGAGAAACAGACAGATCTACAATAATACTAGGAGACTTCAACACACCACTTTTGGTGAAGGACAAAACATCCAGAAAGAAGTTCAGTAAAGACAAGGAAGATCGGAATGCCACAATCAACCAACTTGATCTCATAGACATATAAAGAACACTCCACCCAACAGCAGCCAAGTGTACTTTCTTTTCCAACACTCATGGAACATTCTCCAGAAAAGACCATATATTAGGTCACAAAGCAAACCTTAATAGAATCCAAAACATCAAAATCTTACAAAGCATCTTTTCTGTCCATAAAGCCATAAAAGTACAAATCAATAACAGAAAAAGCAAGGAAAAAAAAAAATCAAACACATGGAAAGCGAACAACACCTTGCTCAAAAACTACCGGCTTATAGAATAAATTAAGGATAGAATAAAGAAATTCATAAAATCAAATAAGAATGAAAACACATCCTACCAGAACCTTTGGGACACAGCAAAAGCAGTGCTCGAGGTCAATTTATAGCAATAAATGTGCACATCCAAAAAGAAGGGCCAAAATCAAAACATTAACCTTAAAACTCGAACACATAGAAAGAGAGCAGCAACAGAAGCCCTCAGGTACCAGAAGAAAGGAAATAATAAAAAATTAGAGCAGAATTAAACCAAATAGAGAATAGAAAAACAATTGAAAAAGTTAACAAGACCAAAAGCTGGTTCTTTAAAAAGAACAATGAAATTGATAAACCATTGGCCAAACTGACAACAGAGAAACAGGAGAGGAAGCAAATAACCTGAATAAGAAATGAGATGGGCAATATCACAACAGACCCAACTGGAATTAAAAGAATCATAACAGAATACTATGAAAAATTGTATTCCAACAAATTTGAAAACCTAGAGGAAATGGACAAATTTCTAGAAACACGCTACCTACCTAAACTAACCCAAACGGAAGTAGAACAACTGAATAAACCTATAACAAAAAAAGAGATTGAAGAGGCAATTAAAAAACTCACAACAAAAAAAAAGCCCTGGCTCTGATGGCTTCACAGGCAAATTCTACCAAACTTTCAGAGAAGAGTTAACATCAATGCTACTAAGGTTTTCAGAGCATAGAAAAGGATGGAATATTCCTGAACTCATTCTATAAAGCCAGCATAGCATTGATACTAAAACCAGATAAAGACACCACAAAAATGAGCACACACTACAAGGGAAGTCAGCACAACTGGACTAAACAAAAATAAGAAGTTTCCTGAATACAATCAAACACTTTGAGGGACAAGAGTTGCAGGGGTAGGAGTTTGGGGACCATGCTTTCAGGGGACATCTAGGTCAACTGGCATATCAAAGCT